>NC_134360.1:218290484-218522713 GCF_048569485.1 Anomaloglossus baeobatrachus | reverse complement strand
CTTTCTAACACTAACTAGAGTTAGGGTCAGCCAGGTTAGGGCTAAATTTGAGGTTAGGGCGAAGCTTAGGGATAGTGTTAAGTCTAGGGACAGGGTAATAACATCCTGACAGAAGTAAAAATAAGGAAGTGAAAAAGATAAAAATACAGAAACTGTTTAGTTTTAAAATTTGTGTCCGATTTCTACAAAAAAGCAGAAAAATAGGAGGTTAAAGCACAAACATTACATCAGTATCTCCCTAAATTACACTCCAATACTCGGGGATAGGGTTCCAATGCTCGGGGGATAGGGGTCCAATGCTCGGGGGATAGGGGTCCAATGCTCGGGGGATAAGGGTCCAATGCTCGGGGATAGGGGTCCCATACTCGGGGGATAGGGTTCCAATGCTCGGGGGGATAAGGGTCCAATGCTCGGGGGGATAAGGGTCCAATGCTCGGGGGATAGGGGTCCAATGCTCAGGGGGAATAGGGGTCCAATTTTCAGGGGGAGATAGGGGTTCCATACTCGGGGGGATAGGGGTTCAATGCTTGGGGGATAGGGGTCCCATACTCGGGGGATAGGGTTCCAATGCTCGGGGGGATAAGGGTCCAATGCTCGGGGGATAGGGGGTCCAATGCTCGGGGGGATAAGGGTCCAATGCTCGGGGGATAGGGGTCCAATTTTCAGGGGGAGATAGGGGTCCCATACTCGGGGGGATAGGGGTTCAATGCTTGGGGGGATAGGGGTCCAATGCTTGGGGGGATAGGGGTTCAATGATTGGCGAGATAGGGGTCCAATGCTTGGGGGAATAGGAGTCCAATGCTTGGGGGGATAGGGGTCCAATGCTTGGGGGGATAGGGGTCCAATGCTTGGGGGGCTAGGGGTTCAATGCTTGGCGAGATAGGGTCCAATGCTTGGGGGGATAGGGGTCCAATGCTTGGGTGGATAGGGGTCCAATGCTTGGGGGGATAGGGGTCCAATGCTCGGGGGGATATAGGGGTCCAATACTCGAGAGGATAGGGGCCCAATGCTCGGGGGGATAGGGGTCCAATGCTCGGGGAATATGGGGTCCAGTGTTGGACGGTTGGATGGGACGGGGAAGCGATGGTTCCTGAGTGGGGGCACAGATACCTCCCCCTGGAGCTGACAGCCCACACGTCCACAGATTTCCCTCCTCACGTGGATAATCTCACGTTTGTCGACGTTAAACCTCCCTGTGACACCGCGAGCCAATGACTGCCACCAGGAAGGGACATGTATACAGTATATAGCTCGTATGTAATGTACCGGGGAGGACAATCCTGACGTCACTGCGGATCTTCAGTCACTCGCCCTCATGTCACTCATCTATACAAGTCCTCTGGGTGACTCACTGGTCTCCAGATCTCACGTAGCAGCAGTGAATGGATGAATAATTCATGCAATAGATCCAATGACAGATCACAGCTAGATCCCGGATCCATCAGGGTGGGGAGACCTCCACCTATTTTCTCTTGTATCACTATGTCGGCTTGTATTAGTCATATTCCCGCAGGTTGAGGCTTTTCTTCCCTGTTCCTCCCTCTCCTCACAAATACCCATTAGATGCCCCTCCAGCCTGGAGGTTCAGTGCCCATCGCTCCCTGAAATGTGTGGGTATACAGTACCGGGGTCAGATGTGCTGGATCTCTGTGGACATGGCAGTGCCCCCCAATTCCAACCTGTTGATGGAGATAAAATCAGAGAGTCCTGAAGTTTTTACTAACCCCCCCCCTTCAGTAAGACCCATGAAGCCTAATAAGTGAGGGTCACGGGATCAGTGCTCCCTGACATGGAATGGGGCAGCGGGTACTCACCACTGGACCGGGGTCTGATCAGATGCCCTGGTGGTCCTCGCAGGTGTCCAGTGCAGGTAGATGCAGCGACAGCACCTGGTCTATGGGATCAGCCGCCCCGGTCATGGTGCTGTATGGACGCAGATGGGATCCTGCTGTGTGAGAAGCAGATTACAGTGGGAAAGTGGCTGGTTACAACTTGCAGGCAGTTTGCATGCTTTCTTCTTGTCCCACCCCACGCAAAGAAGAGCATTCCACTCCCTCCCAGATTAACTCATCATATGCTCAGCCCTATAAATCACCAGGAGCATCCGTACACTGCAGTGCACATCCACTGCACCCAATGCACCCTGCAATCGTCTCTAGAAGGGGCCACATACGTCAGATGGCTGTCACTGAGTGAACACTTGCTTCGCCAACAAAAATTTCCCTTGACCTCGCCTCCATTTAATGCATGACCAGTGCATATGAGCGTGCATGTGTTCCAATGGTAAGAGGGGAAAAGCAACTGCCAAACACTTCTGATGGCGGCATCCCTCCCATGGAAAAGTATTGAAAAGTTGTACCTGCTGAAATCTTGGAGGGGTGGGAGCGTGTTCAAGCACTGTTTATGGCCAGCTTAATGGGTTAATGCCCCAAAAATCAACTTAACCACTATCCGAGGGATAGAGAACAACTTTCTGGGGGTCCCGCCACTGTGATACCCAGTGATTCAAAGAACGGGGGTCTGCAGACACAACCTCTGCTCCATTCATTGTCATTGTCCATTGTACAAATGGAAATAGACATTAGACAATGAATGGAGTGGAGGCCATAAATGCACACCATTGCTTCATTCATTCATTGTCCATGGCACTCATGGAAATAGATGAGCACTTGTAAGTCCCATAGACAGTGAATGGAGCTGAGGCCACACATGCACAACATCTGCTCCATTCATTGTCTATTTCCATTAGTGCCATAGACAATGAGTGGAGCAGAGGTTGTGCATGTGTGGCCTCAGCTCCATTCACTGTCTATGGGACATACAAGTGCTTGTCTATTTCCATTAGAACCATAGACAACGAGTGGAGTGGAGGTTGTTTATGTGCGGTCAGCACTCCCTTCTTTGCCTATGGGACTTATGAGTACTCGTCCATTTCCATTGATGCCATAGATAATGATTGGAGCATTAGTGCACATGTGCGGCCTCTACTCCATTCATTGTCTATTTCCATTAGTGCCATAGACAATGAGTGGAGCAGATGTTGTGATGGAGGCCGCACATGTGTACTAATGCTCCATTCATTATCTATGGCATCAATGTAAATGGACGAGTACTCATAAGTCCCATAGGCAATGAAGGGAGTGCTGACCGCACATAAACAACCTCCACCCCACTCATTGTCTATGGTTCTAATGGAAATAGACAAGCACTTGTATGTCCCATAGACAGTGAATGGAGCTGAGGCCACACATGCACAACATTTGCTCCACTCATTGTCTATGGCACTAATGGAAATAGACAATAGACAATGAATGGAGTGAAGGCTGCACATGTGCACCATCACTCCATTCATTGTCTATGGCACTAATGGAAATAGATAATGAACGGAGTGGAGGCCTCTTCTGTGCGGGATGCCTCCATAATATGATGCCATGCCGCCTCTATATTCAGACCCCATTACTCCAGTATATGTGACCTGCAGGCACTCGGGGCACTGCTATATTAAAGCTCTATTTTGGACAATTTCTACCCCATATGGAGCAGATCAGGATCTCATTACACGAGCTTCACTTTGGTTCCAGCTCACAGAAGGAAGCACAGCTCTGGAGCACATACTTCTGCTCTTACCAGTGAAGTACAGCGCAGTATAAATGTACAGTATCATCCATGGACTCAGATCGGGTCTGAATATTCTGTGGTTCCATAAGTAGATGAATCTTTGAACACCTTGTCATCGTTCTGTTGTTGGGGGTGGGGGGGTAATCTGACATACAGTTAGGTCCAGAAATATTTGGACAGTGACACAAGTTTTGTTATTTTAGCTGTTTATAAAAACATGTTCAGAAATACAATTATATATATAATATGGGCTGAAAGTGCACACTCCCAGCTGCAATATGAGAGTTTTCACATCCAAATCGGAGAAAGGTTTAGGAATCATAGCTCTGTAATGCATAGCCTCCTCTTTTTCAAGGGACCAAAAGTAATTGGACAAGGGACTCTAAGGGCTGCAATTAACTCTGAAGGCGTCTCCCTCGTTAACCTGTAATCAATGAAGTAGTTAAAAGGTCTGGGGTTGATTACAGGTGTGTGGTTTTGCATTTGGAAGCTGTTGCTGTGACCAGACAACATGCTGTCTAAGGAACTCTCAATTGAGGTGAAGCAGAACATCCTGAGGCTGAAAAAAAAGAAAAAATCCATCAGAGAGATAGCAGACATGCTTGGAGTAGCAAAATCAACAGTCGGGTACATTCTGAGAAAAAAGGAATTGACTGGTGAGCTTGGGAACTCAAAAAGGCCTGGCGTCCACGGATGACAACAGTGGTGGATGATCGCCGTTCACAACATCAACTGAAGTCCAGAACACTCTCAGTGAAGTAGGTGTATCTGTCTCTAAGTCAACAGTAAAGAGAAGACTCCATGAAAGTAAATACAAAGGGTTCACATCTAGATGCAAACCATTCATCAATTCCAAAAATAGACAGGCCAGAGTTAAATTTGCTGAAAAACACCTCCTGAAGCCAGCTCAGTTCTGGAAAAGTATTCTATGGACAGATGAGACAAAGATCAACCTGTACCAGAATGATGGGAAGAAAAAAGTTTGGAGAAGAAAGGGAACGGCACATGATCCAAGGCACACCACATCCTCTGTAAAACATGGTGGAGGCAACGTGATGGCATGGGCATGCATGGCTTTCAATGGCACTGGGTCACTTGTGTTTATTGATGACATAACAGCAGACAAGAGTAGCCGGATGAATTCTGAAGTGTACCGGGATATACTTTCAGCCCAGATTCAGCCAAATGCCGCAAAGTTGCTCGGACGGCGCTTCATAGTACAGATGGACAATGACCCCAAGCATACAGCCAAAGCTACCCAGGAGTTCATGAGTGCAAAAAAGTGGAACATTCTGCAATGGCCAAGTCAATCACCAGATCTTAACCCAATTGAGCATGCGTTTCACTTGCTCAAATCCAGACTTAAGACGGAAAGACCCACAAACAAGCAAGACCTGAAGGCTGCGGCTGTAAAGGCCTGGCAAAGCATTAAGAAGGAGGAAACCCAGCGTTTGGTGATGTCCATGGGTTCCAGACTTAAGGCAGTGATTGCCTCCAAAGGATTCGCAACAAAATATTGAAATACAAATATTTTTTTTGGGTTTGCTCTATTTGTCCAATTACTTTTAACCTCCTAAAATGTGGAGTGTTTGTAAAGAAATGTGTACAATTCCTACAATTTCTATCAGATATTTTTGTTTCAAACCTTCAAATTAAACGTTACAATCTTGAATTCTGTTGTAGAGGTTTCATTTCAAATCCAATGTGGTGGCATGCAGAGCCCAACTCGCGAAAATTGTGTCACTGTCCAAATATTTCTGGACCTAACTGTAGATGGGGAGGTAGATAGGGTGGTGTGACATAGGTGGTAGGGTGGTGTGACATAGGTGGTAGGGTGGTCTGACATAGATGGGGGGTAGGGAGGGTGGTCTGACATAGATGGGGGTGGGGAGGGTGGTCTGATACAGATGGGCATCTGGGCATCGGGAGGGTGGTTTGATATAGGTGGGGGTTGGGAGTGTGGTCTGACATAGGTGGGGGGTGTGGAGGGGTGTCTAACATAGGGCATCCATATGACAGCCTTCACGTGTCCATTCACTCCTATGGCAGGTACAGCTAGGTCATCTATAATAATATGGCTGTGTAATTTATACCCGCCATTCCTGGGTATTACTGCCTCTCTACGTCGTTGTAATGTGTTGTGGTTTATATATGGCGGTATTTATTTTATGGCTATCCCCCTACGTGACGTATTATCTCCTGGTATATACACTGCCGCATCCAGTGTAAACACTCTTGTAGCTTCTCGTCCTCCTGTTTGGTTACGGTATATACAATCAGATATTTATCGCCATATTTACCCTCCGAAGACCCCGCGATGCTCCACAGGGAATCCGCTGTCATCATACATCATGCTGTATATATAGATATACCCACCTGCAGGTCTTATCTGTGATTACATGTCCTGTGCACTCCTCCTACTACAACCCCAAACATCCCATCACGTTCTCACCCATCTGCAGTCTGTAATAGACATTGTATCATCATCTCACCCAGTCTGCCCTGATCTTCACCAGAAGGGTACAGACCGAGGGGCACAGACCAAGGGGCACAGACACAGAACGAGGGGTACAGACCAAGGGGCACAGACCTAGGGGCGCAGACAAGAGGGCACAGACCGAGGGGAACAGACAAGAGGGCACAGTCTGTGGGGCACAGACAGGGGGGTACACAGACTGGGGGCTATTGAATTAACTTTTGGTATAAGTCAGAAGATTACGCTGCTGCATACGCCAACCATAAGAAAAGGAAGTGTGAATAGCGAGCAGCCGTAGACAAACAGTGTATCAGTGTATGCCCCCCATACAGGTTATAGTGGGGGCTTGATATAAAACTGTCCCTAAATTCAAAAGAACCCAGGATGGGCAAAGAACCCCAGATTCAGTCCCTGACTCAAGGTCCCAGTGCTGCAGGTCAAAAGAAAAAGATACAGGCTAATGTTCATTCCATTACAGTAAGCAGTGGTGGATCTCCCACAGAGTCAGGATCACCACAACTGGTCCATGATGGGAAAATCGTGATAAAATGTGTTACCTGGAGCCGCCACTAGATGGAGCCCACTGAGTATGAGTCATTGAAGTCAGTGCTAGTTGTATTCATGTGTACAGGGAGCGCCACCTAGTGGCAAATGCAGGCAGCCAGAATGTTTACAAGCGCCTCATATTATATATTACACATAATAGCTCCTATATATTTTATATGCAGAAGAGCCCGTTTATTATATAGGAGTTCCTGTATATTATATATTACATAGATAAAACCTCCTTTATTTTATATACACAGTAATATAGATAGATATCTATCTAATATATAAAGCTGTGTGTGTGTGTGTGTGTGTGTGTGTGTGTGTGTGTGTGTGTGTGTGTGTGTGTGGTGTGTGTGTGTGTGTGTGTCCGGATTGGCATCTGCACCATCGCAGCTACAGCTACAACATTTTGCACACAGACACGTCTGGACCCCGAGAGCGTCATAGGCTATGTTGTGAGGCGAAATTTTAACCCCGCGCATTAAAATTTACCAATCAATTTTTCCCCTATCTACATAATGGGGAAAAGTGAAATGAAAAGTGTATCCACACCTCCGCATTTACAATCACGAAATTTTGCAATGTGACCCAGGGAATGTCGTAGACTATGTTTTGACAGGAAAATTTAACCCGCGCTTTACAGTTACTCTCCAAAAAAAATGCCTCCATTAAAGTAAATGGAGCCTGGAACTACAGATTATTAGTAGGAGCTGTGATTGGTTGCTATAGGAACAAAACACATTCATAGTATAAGAAGCTTATATGTGAAGTAATAAGATGTCCGGTGACAGAGACAGACATGCAGACAGGGAAGGAGGAGACAGTCAGAGAGACAGCCAAAGACAGATGGGGAAAGAGACAGAGAAATAGAGACAGATGGGGAAAGAGACAGACAGAGGCAGGCAGACCTGGAAAGAGACAGACCTGGAAAGAGACAGACATACATGCAGACAGAGACAGGCAGACAGGGAAGGAGGAGACAGCCAGAGAGACAGACAAAGATGGATGGGGAAAGACACAGACCTTGATAGAGACAGATGGGGAAAAGAGACAGAAATAGAGATATATATATTATATATATATATATATATATATATATATATAATATATATATATATATATATATAATATATATATATATATATATATATATTATATATATATATATATATATATTATATATATATATATATATATATATATAATATATATATATATATATATAATATATATATATATATATATATATATTATATATATATATATATATATATATATAATATATATATTATATATATATATATATATAATATATATATTATATATATATATATATATATATATATATATATATATATAATATATATATTATATATTATATATATATATATATATATATATATATATATATATATATATATATATATATATATATATATATATATATATATATATATATATATATATATATATATATATATAATTACACACACACACACACACACACACACACACACAAGCTCCTCTATATTATATAGAAAGGTTTACTCTGTGACCCCATAATTATTGCAGCACTTTGTCTCTCGCGATTTCACAGAAATGCCGCAGTACCCCGTACATGCCCATTAGGGTCCGAGATGACATGAAAGCGCTCGCCATGTGGAAGGGATCACGCATAAATGTGGCGGGGAAGGATTCGGATTACGCACGCCGCAGGTCTGTACACGCCGCCCGTAAAACACGATTCTCCAGTTTCCTTTACATTTCAGATTGTGGGACTTTGTAAAGACCGAGAGCTTCCACAGCTGAGATTTCATCACAGTTGCATCTGAGCAATCAGTGCTTGGTAATGTAATATTCTCCTATCGAATGCATTTGGAAAACAAAGCTTGAATATAACTGTAGCAAACCCTCAGACGTGAGACGCAGCAGCTCTACACCATCTTTAGCACTGACTGTAAAGGAGGATATTTTCAGTGAGTGACAGCAAGCAGGGATCTTGTATTGGAAGGTTGCAGAATTTCATGTATCATTCATGCCCAGTTGTGCGGATGTTCCGGGTGGATTTGTGCCGTGCGCCCGGTGGAGGCTCCGCCGTATCCTGATAATACATTATACAGTGCGGTAATGGCGTGTGAATAATCGGGTTACTGACGACTACTCACATGTAATTCTCAGACTCTCACCTCCTGCTGCAGACAAAACATCCGGATACTTTACCTAGATATATCTAGAAGCTCTGGCGGCTTCATGTGCAACACTGGGACGAGGCAATAACTAGTCACAAGCAATAAACAGACAGCAGGCGCCCTGCGTCCAACATCAACCTGAGGATCTTACTATGTGGCCAGCCGATGGGGTGACAGGGGGGCCCCCCCATAACAACCTCGGGCTGAACACCAACCATGGCATCTAAGGGGTTAAAGTGCTGCGATCTGAGCTATCTTCGAGCAAAGCAGCTCCTGGGGGGTAGGTGTCTGCGGTGTAAAGCCCCTCCAGACACTGGGCGGGGAAGGGGTCTCAAATGGTCAAACTGTAACCGTTGTTGATTAAAAATCATCTTGTTCCTAAAGCTCCTTCATCTCCATGGTAACAGACCACAAACAACCCCTGTGTAGTCAGAGCCGCTATTGATGTGTTGAACGGCTGGAGCAGGCTTTGTCTGCAGTTTGTTACCTTGGAAACACATCGGGTCTGTAGAGAGCTGTGGCCACAAATAAAAGGATATTTTTTCATTAAGACCAAATATTTTCTTACTTTGGCTTCTGAAGTCTTTACTTAGTCCCTGGGTTTCCTACATGCAGCACATCGCAGTGAGATACTCTGCGGTCGGCGGCGCATTAACCTCTGAGTCTGTGTAACGTCTGATTTCTATACAGTGAAGCTATACGAAGCCGATATTTTATTATATGCTAATAAAAGCGAGCGCTGACTGGCAAACCGAGGTCAGGTAAATCCAGCGCGGGGTAAAAGCTTCGTCCTTTCCAGCCTCCATCATGGGGCCGCGGGATAACCAGACGCTTAATGTACAATACATGTTGTGCAGGACGAGGCGGTAATGATCTGCTAGGACCTTCAGGTTTATAATGGATTCGTCTGTATCCGCTGCTCCGCGAGATATCGGCGGTTTATAATGGACAATGTGGATCCTGCTGAATGTAAGAGAGCGGCCATTAAATATTCATCAGTCCTTGGCCCAGGCCCAGCGGCGGCTCCGAGGCTTTGTCCATATGCAACCCCCGATGTTGTGCCATCATTTAGTCAATAAGTTAATGGGAATGACAGCGGCCGAGCCCAAGATACCGGCCACCAGCACCTCGTCAATACGTTAACCCGCCATATAAAACAAGAACCAAAGAGGCATTAAAAGAGACAAAGATCAGAGCGAGACGATATAAATGAAGGTCACTAACAAAAACTGGTTATTGGGAGGTCTCCATCTGTCCAACCCCCCCAGAATACAGAGATCAGATCCGATCATAGGAGGGCCCCTGCGTGCCGGATGGATCCAATCTCAGTGCCCCCCCCTCCAGAATACAGAAATCATAGGAGGGGATCTGTGTGCCGGATGGATCCAATCTCAATGCCCCCTCCTCCAGAATACAGAGATTATAGAAGGGGACCTATGTGTCGGATGGATCCAATGTCAGTGCCCCCACCTCCAGAATACAGAGATCATAGAGGGCCCCCTGCGTGCCGGATGGATCCAATCTCAGTGCCGTACACCAGCTGCCGCCCACCCCCTCCAAAAACACAGATTTCATAGTAGGGGGACTCGAGTGCTGCATTGATCCAATCTCAGTGCTGTACACCAGCGGCCCCCCCTCCAGAATACAGAGATCATAGGAGGGACCCTGTGTGCCGGATGGATCCAATCTCAGTGCCAGTCCCTCCTGTACAGACATCCGATGTCTGAGAAAAGAAGTGCAGGACATTTCCAGCCCGCTTTTCTCTGGCATCACATTTGGCGGCCAGAATCCTCATTATTGGTATGGCCATCAGTGTTTTAGTCTTCTATACGGACTGCATCCGCAGTGCCGGGAGCCTCCGGCAGATTTAGGTCTGATCTAGCTGCACCTTGATGTCCGTGGGAGTCTCTGCTCCATTCTGGAGGGAGCGACCACGCTAAAGGGTCCTAGTGGCAGACATGTATGACCTATGAGTGCCCCCATTACGGTGCCCATCTGGTACATGGACAAGATCCAGTTATTTACGCAATTAGGAAACGCCAGTATAATAAAGTAAAGCCGCCACCACACGCTCCGTATAAAGCACTTTTATTACTATAGGTTATCATCTCTTAGGAGGTAAACACATTGTATGAAAATAAATCACTTTTATAAATAATTCATGTCATAAAAATAAAGAGGTTTCTCTGGAAATGACAGAATTCAATACCGAGCAGAGCTGACGGCGAGGAAGACACGGCGAAACCGCACACAATGCATTACTGGCGCTTACAAGCCACAGATCAAACGCTCCAGCGACTGGAAACATCACTGGTCCGGAGGGAGAAGACACCGGTGCATTACTGGAGTGTGGGCCACCATGTGGAGCAAAGATCGGGACATCTGACGGAGGCGCGGGATCGGATCCAGCCGGCGCCACCATCGTGTAAACATCGCAGCAGCGTCCTGAGATATGGAATCCTGCATCAGTTTATAAGGATCGAGTCGTCGTCTCCTCGGTTCCTGAAAATAAAACAGAATTTGAGTGTGATCAGCGATTCCTCTGTCCGTACTCAATTTACATCAAGGACAGAATTTCTCCGAGCGATTTGTAGATTCTGGCATTTGCCCTCCCCAAAATCTTACTGGTGACCCTCTGGTGCCAGACTCTCAACGTCGTCACAAATGTTCCCACTGCACAGACCCAGGAGCAGCCTGTGGTTCCCACACTGGATCACTGCACAGACCCAGAAGCCTGTGGATTCAGACACCCAATGGGTGCAATCTTTGTGATTTAACCTCTTAAACAGGGTTGTGCATTACTCGGAGAACGACTTCTCAATCAGTACAAGTCATAAAAATAAATCGCCCCAAATAAAGAAGTGGTAACACCCATACTCCCCTCCGCTGCCGGTCCAGTGGTGTCAGCACCTTCTCTCCCAGGGATCATGTGACATTATTATGCCAGGCAACCCCTGCACACAATCAGCTCTGGCTTCACTGTCTCACCATTCAGACATACCTGACATTTGGAGGACACGAGAGCTGCAACTTCTCTTACTTCCTTGAGGTGTTCGATGTATGTGAAGGAGGAGACAGTGAAGGCAGCGCAGATTGATTGTCTGCAGGGATTGCCTGGCATAATGTCACGTGATCCCCGGGAGAGGCAGCGATGACGCCGCTGGACTGCCACCGGAGAGTAGATTGTGTGTTTTATTTGGGGGGGGGGGGGGAGGGTACAAAGCTTGGGGAAAAAAAAAGGGGGGGTGTTCAAGTAGTACTGTTGATCCGTCACTTGCCATAAATTATGCATTGTTTTTTTACCTGGTGTAAATGCTGCAGTTCTCCTGAATCTGTTAGTTTCCATTTTGTGCCTCTCAGTTCTTGTGATAATGATCCTTTTTCTCCTTATATAATTTTCATTTAATTAGCCAAGTGAAAACGGTCCCCCAAGATGATGCCAAAAAGATTTTCAGACCACACCCACTTGCCTAAACAAGACCAGCTTTACATACAGGAAATTATAAGTTCTCCCTCAGGAAGAGAGAGAAAAACAAAAATTGGATTCAGGAGAACAGCAGGACACAACATTTTCATTTGTTTTGATTTTTCCGCCTTCACTTTCTATTTTACGGCTTCATGCGTTTATTGTACCGCTATACTGCTGTTATATTACGCGGCATTATAATCACACGATTTACTCATCAGATGTCGATCATCCCACGACTGCAGACAATGGCTAGATGGCCGTGATTGGAGAATCCTCCAACCACAGCGGTCAGAACAGGAGCCTCGCTGCGGAGCGTCCCATTTAGGGATACATAGGACGTCCGTGGCGCATTCTACTACGACAAGCGCAGCACCGTATGGCCGGACGCCATAAAGAGGCGAATCGCTGGCTGTTAAGTGGTTAAGATACAGATAACTAATGGGGGATGAATCAGAAACCCACCGGGGGCAGCAGCAGATCAGGGCGGCAGCGTCCGGCCATCTTCTCTCGCAGTTCTGGGTCCGGGTCCCAAATACGACATCGCTGTCACGAAGAAATTCCTGAAGGTCCGTGGTGGGAAAACCGTTCTGCTGGTAGTTCTACAAGAATAATACAGATTATCCTGTATATAACGTCACTTGCAATATATAATGCTGCAGATCCGTGCTACTAATGAGAATTCACGGCCCAATATTCCCCAGAGACGATGATATCGCATCATAGTACCACCACAGTCACCACCAATAGAAACCTGTGCAACAGCGCCCCCAGCTGTAGCCCCGTGCAGCCGGCATTAGCTTCCCCCAGCTGTAGAGCTGTGCAGACGGCATTAGCTTCCCCCAGCTCTAGCCCTGTGCAGACGGCATTAGCTTCCCCCAGCTCTAGCCCTGTGAAGACGCCATTAGCTTCCCCCAGCTCTAGCCCTGTGAAGACTGCATTAGCTTCCCCCAGCTCTAGCCCTGTGAAGACGGCATTAGCTTCCCCCAGCTCTAGCCCTGTGAAGACTGCATTAGCTTCCCCCAGCTCTAGCCCTGTACAGACGGCATTAGCTTCCCCCAGCTCTAGCCCTGTGAAGACGGCATTAGCTTCCCCCAGCTCTAGCCCTGTACAGACGGCATTAGCTTCCCCCAGCTCTAGCCCTGTGCAGACGGCATTAGCTTCCCCCAGCTCTAGCCCTGTGCAGACGGCATTAGCTTCCCCCAGCTCTAGCCCTGTACAGACGGCATTAGCTTCCCCAGCTCTAGCCCTGTGCAGACGGCATTAGCTTCCCCCAGCTCTAGCCCTGTACAGACGGCATTAGCTTCCCCCAGCTCTAGCCCTGTGCAGACGGCATTAGCTTCCCCCAGCTCTAGCCCTGTACAGACGGCATTAGCTTCCCCCAGCTCTAGCCCTGTGCAGACGGCATTAGCTTCCCCCAGCTCTAGCCCTGTGCAGACGGCATTAGCTTCCCCCAGCTCTAGCCCTGTACAGACGGCATTAGCTTCCCCCAGCTCTAGCCCTGTGCAGACGGTATTAGCTTCCCCCAGCTCTAGCCCTGTGCAGACGGCATTAGCTTCCCCCCAGCTCTAGCCCTGTGCAGACGGCATTAGCTTCCCCCCAGCTCTAGCCCTGTGCAGACGGCATTAGCTTCCCCCAGCTGTAGCCCTGTGCAGACGGCATTAGCTTCCCCAGTTTATGATGAACGCACCTTAATGGTTTCATAGGAGTCAGTGATGAGGGCAATGAAGAGGCTGAGGACCATGTAGATGAACAGGCTCATGAAGGAGTACAGGTAGAGGCGGCTGAACAGCCACACCAGCGTGCTCTTCTGCTGGATTTGAGCAAAAGTAGCAAACATGTCGTCACCATTCACTAGTGAGAAGAGACATTCGGCCACAGTGTTCAGGTCCTCGAACTGTAATAAAGAAGCATTGAGGATTCAGGGGGCTGGAAATTCTGTAAACTGGAAAATGAGCAGGAGACAAAGCAAAAGAACAACCCGGATGTGCATCGCCCGCCGTGCGGAGCCTCCAATGGGGGCCATTTTCCATTACACTACAGAAGAGTCCCCAACACAGGCTGAAATTCACATCACAACCACTGGGCGGCCACAGACACGTATAGCAGAAACCTGTCCCGACAGAGCAGCACTGAATCAGGCTGTTATTTCAGGATACATGACGCCTCGAGGAAAGCTGACGTCTGCATAGATAGATCTACTGTAAAAAAATATAAAATATAATATAAATTTTATACACATACATACATATATTATATATATATATATATATATATATATATATATATATATTATGTATATATGTATGTGTGATGTATATATATATATATATATATATATATATATATATATATATATATATATATATATATATATATATATATATATATATATATATATATATATATATATATATATATATACACATACATATACATACATACATACATACACACACACACATATATACATACAGTGCCTACAAGTAGTATTCAACCCCCTGCAGATTTAGCAGGTTTGATAAGATGCAAATAAGTTAGAGCCTGCAAACTTCAAACAAGAGCAGGATTTATTAACAGATGCATAAATCTTACAAACCAACAAGTTATGTTGCTCAGTTAAATTTTAATAAATTTTCAACATAAAAGTGTGGGTCAATTATTATTCAACCCCTAGGTTTAATATTTTGTGGAATAACCCTTGTTTGCAATTACAGCTAATAATCGTCTTTTATAAGACCTGATCAGGCCGGCACACGTCTCTGGAGTTATCTTGGCCCACTCCTCCATGCAGATCTTCTCCAAGTTATCTAGGTTCTTTGGGCGTCTCATGTGGCCTTTAATCTTGAGCTCCTTCCACAAGTTTTCAATTGGGTTAAGGTCAGGAGACTGACTAGGCCACTGCAACACCTTGATTTTTTCCCTCTTGAACCAGGCCTTGGTTTTCTTGGCTGTGTGCTTTGGGTCGTTGTCTTGTTGGCAGATGAAATGACGACCCATCTTAAGATCCTTGATGGAGGAGCGGAGGTTCATGGACAAAATCTCCAGGTAGGCCGTGCTATCCATCTTCCCATGGATGCGGACCAGATGGCCAGGCCCCTTGGCTGAGAAACAGCCCCACAGCATGATGCTGCCACCACCATGCTTGACTGTAGGGATGGTATTCTTGGGGTCGTATGCAGTGCCATCCAGTCTCCAAACGTCACGTGTGTGGTTGGCACCAAAGATCTCGATCTTGGTCTCATCAGACCAGAGAACCTTGAACCAGTCTGTCTCAGAGTCCTCCAAGTGATCATGAGCAAACTGTAGACGAGCCTTGACATGACGCTTTGAAAGTAAAGGTACCTTACGGGCTCGTCTGGAACGGAGACCATTGCGGTGGAGTACGTTACTTATGGTATTGACTGAAACCAATGTCCCCACTGCCATGAGATCTTCCCGGAGCTCCTTCCTTGTTGTCCTTGGGTTAGCCTTGACTCTTCGGACAAGCCTGGCCTCGGCACAGGTGGAAACTTTCAAAGGCTGTCCAGGCCGTAACAGTAGTTCCATAAGCCTTCCCCTTCCAGATGATGCTGCCAACAGTGGAGACAGGTAGGCCCAACTCCTTGGAAAGGGTTTTGTACCCCTTGCCAGCCTTGTGACCCTCCACGATCTTGTCTCTGATGGCCTTGGAATGCTCCTTTGTCTTTCCCATGTTGACCAAGTATGAGTGCTGTTCACAAGTTTGGGGAGGGTCTTAATTAGTCAGAAAAGGCTGGAAAAAGAGATAATTAATCCAAACATGTGAAGCTCATTGTTCTTTGTGCCTGAAATACTTCTTAATACTTTAGGGGAACCAAACAGAATTCTTGTGGTTTGAGGGGTTGAATAATAAATGACACTCTGAATAAACTTTTCACAATTTAAAAAAAAAAAAAAAAAAAAAAAAAAAAAGAAATAACATTCTTTTTTGCTGCAGTGCATTTCACACTTCCAGGCTGATCTACAGTCCAAATGTCACAATGCCAAGTTAATTCCGAATGTGTAAACCTGCAGGGGGTTGAATACTACTTGTAGGCACTGATATATATATATATATATATATATATATATATATATTTACATTTTATATTATATATTATATTATATATCTGCCACTCTGTACAGGAACGTAGATGCATCGTGAAACTCCAGCAGACCCGCTCCAAAGCCTGAAAACATGCTCCAAAAATGCAGAAAGGTATCATCAGTAACCCTAAGGAAGGACGCATCCACCTCATTCAGGCTTGAAGAGTCTATACCGTAATCGCTTCAAGTTTCCAAAAAGGACAAGTGGTAAAAGACGCATCTGATCGGGTCATGGGGGCGTTTTTTTGTTCTGAAGATGCTCATTACAATACAAGTCAATGGGAAGCTGATAAGACGCGGTCTGAGCCTTTCTGGTGTTTGCACTTCAGAAACCACTAATGGTTCTTCCTTTTTGAATGAAGAAATAAATAAATGCTGGAAGACGCCAGAACAAAGACGACCTGAAATGCTAAGAAAAAAAAAAAGCCAAGACATTTCGGGGGGGGGGGGGGAATAAATAAAATACAATGCTCACAGCACAAAGTTCCCCACAACCACCACCATGAGAAGCTCACAACACAGGGATTTATACAGTCATCACTACAAAGAGCTCAATACATACGGATTTGTGCACGCACCACTAGAGGGAGCTCATAACATATGGATCATACCGATCCCATTGAAGTCAGAATACAGTGAGCTGTCCCTCAATTTTGCAGAAAGGTGACAATAACTGCAGAATACATTTATTAAAGGGTACACTATGTATTTAATCCCAAAACCAGTTTCCTTTATCTCATCATTCTACTAGACCCGGTCTGAAGTAGCCTTCCTCTAGAAGGCACCAGTCCGGAGGTTATTTATCCACTGGGGCTACGTAGCTGGTTTCAATGCTATGTGGGGATATGTAAACCTATTACATGTCATCTGATTTTCTCATCCTCGCCTTTAGATTCTGGACCTGAAGGATGGAGACTGTTTCCTTGTTGCTTCCTTAACAGAAATAATAAGCAATTATAATCCCCTGTAACGTCCCCAAGAGCCGGCTTTTAGCGATAATCTGTGCACTAAGTGGGTGGAGGAAATGTACGGATCACTAAATGTCCGGACAAAGAAGTGTAAGGTTTACCACTCCGTGTGCAGATAGACAATTACTGCAGTAATGGACACGAGACGAGGACGGAAAGGATTTCACTATAAAAACACAGATCCCGGGATTAACCCTTCCAGAGATTTCTGCGTTTGCCTGTGAAACACAAAACAATCAATGTTCTTTCGTTATCTCTCCAAAACCAAGTGACTCTACTCTGTCCTCCTCCTCCTGGACCTGTCCTCTGCCTTCTACATTACTCTGTCGTCCTCCTCCTCCTCCTGGACCTGTCCTCTGCCTTCTACATTACTCTGTCCTCCTCCTGGACCTGTCCTCTGCTCCTGGATCTGTCCTCTGCCTTTGACACAGTGGACCACTCCCTCCCACTACAGATTCTCTCATCTCTGGGTATCATAGAATTGGCGCCATCTTGGATCTCCTCATACCTAACAGACCAGACTTTCAGTGTCTCCCCCTCTCACACCACCTCCTCATCTTGTCCCTTATCTGTCTGTGTCCCCCCCCACCCCCAAGGTTCAGTTCTTGGACCCCTGTTGTTCTCCATCTACACCTTCGGCCTGGGACAGCTCATAGGAGGACCATGGCTTTCAGTGTCACCTCTGAGCTGATGTTACACAGATCTACCTCTCTGGACCTGACGTCACCTTCCAAGTAACCAGAATCCCACAATGTCTGTCTGCTATATCAGCCTACTCAATTTCAAATACTTGACATGGACAAAAACAGAAATCATCTTTCCCCCTCCTCAGTCAGTCACCCCCTGCTCTGGGGTCTTCCTTCTCACACACTCACTCCCCTCCAATCTATTCTACACTCTGCGGCCCGACTCATCCACCTCTCTCCTCTCTGCCAATCTCCTCACTGGCTTCCCATTGCCCAAAGACTCGTAATATAAAACCCTAACCATGACCTACAAAGCCGTCCAAAGCCTGCCTCCGCCATACATCTGTCCCCCTACGGATGAGTACATGGATCTGAGCAGATAAGTGGATTGTGTTGCAGGACAAAACAAAAAACAAGCCACAACTGTGCTTTATTCTCCCTCCCTGGATCTAGATGTCTACATTGCTGCAGCCAATCATTGACTCGTGGTGTCTATGTGTGCAGAGCCACGGAGTTCACAACCAATCGACAGCAACATCAGCACTGCAGACAATAACAGATACCTGCAACAACAGTGGAAACTTTGTGCTGGACCGGGGGAGGGAAGGTAAAGCACAGTATTTTTTTGTCATACATTCATTAGAATATTATATGCGAATCCTAAAGCCAGGGTGGCGACACCAGGATTTCTGTCGAGACCTTTCCCATTGACAAAAAGGGACTAGACAGTGCACTGTCCCCCCTCATGTTCAACCTGGCGATCGAGCCCCTATCAAGAATGTTGAATGAGGTAAATTGCTTTGAAGGTATCAGCATTGGAGGGGAGGTGCTACGGTCAGCCCTGTTCGCGGACGACATTATATTGTTTATGAATAAACCCCAGAAGGAACTCCCAAGGACACTACAACGGATAGAGGAATTTGGAAACTTGGCAGGTTTTAAATTAAATAAGACAAAATGTGAAATACTGTTTCTACACCAACAGAACACAGCGGTGTTGGCAGCTAGGGGAATGGGAGACAATGTCCATGGGATACCAATAGCGAGAACCCACGTTAAATATCTGGGAATCCAAGTCGGACGCCAACCTGCATCGATATACGAGTTACATTTTAAACCACTGATAACGAAAATAGAACGGGAATTGAAGATGTGGGAGGGGCTTCCATTGTCCCTACTGGGTAGGAACCATCTTCTAAAAATGATGAGTTTCTCAAAACTATTATACCCAATGCAGACTATCCCTATATTATTAAAACACACACACACACGTAAACAGGCTGAATAAGGCATTTTCGACCTTCTTGTGGAGGGGAAAAAGGCCGAGAATAAAGGCTGAGAAATTAATGCAGACGCTGGAGAAGGGGGGTATTAAAATGCCAAACATTAGAGGGTACAATTTGGCGTGCCTCATGAGACATGTAATAGACTGGTTAAGGAAGACAAACGGTTACTCGGACGTGAGATTGGAAGGCGAGTTCTGTAAACCCTGGGATTTGGGGGCAATATTGCATACGTCACTTGCTAACATACCACGGCACATTAAAAACTCATTACTATGCAGAGATACAGTGATGGCGTGGAAGGCGGTGAGAAAAAAAATTCAACTTATCCTGGAGAATATCTAAATACTTAAACATATGGAGTTTCCTGGAATTCCCAGCCGGCAGGGAAAACAAATTATTTATAGAATGGATGAGAAAAGGTATAAAAGGGGTGAAAGATCTACTTCATGAGACGGAAAATAGATGGTTGTCCTGTCAAGAAATTGTGACAAAATACGGGCTCTCTCCATTCCAAGTTATACAATATAAACAGATAGAGAAAGGTATAATGCAGCTACTGAGAGATGTCGGGAAGGAACAAGAGATAAATGACATGGACCAACTTATTATGTAGGAGCAGCGGGAGATTAACATAACTTCACTATACAAAGCTTTACGAGAGGTGTTAGTTCCCTTAAGCACGGACGAGATCCTGGGAAAATGGGCGAGACAATTGGGAGATGAGACAGCAGGGGACAGGATACTAAGAGGATGGATGAGAATGAGAAAAGAGGTGGTTAATGAGGGCTGGAGGGACACACATTTTAGACTGATGCACAGGGCGATCTATGGCTTCAACATACCAAACAAACAGAAGGTTAATAAGATTGTCCCAAATGTAGGATGCTAAACACGGATCTGTTACATGGGATTTGGCAATGCCCAGAGAGTCAAAAATTCTGGAAAAAAATGCAGGCGCTAATAACTAATATATATGGGGGGGTAGAGGTGGCGATGGACCCATTGATATGGATTTTTCATGATGACCATGTTGAACAAATGGCAAGAGTGAGTGAAAAAAAGAGAGAATACCAAAGCTGTTCCATAGTATAGCCATAATAGGAAAAAGGGCTTTGCTGGGCAAATGGCTCAAAGGGAACGTTCCGTCAGAAGACGGGGTAATGAGGCAGATTAAAATGCTACTTGGAATTGAACAGAGGACAGCAGAAAAAAAACAAACAAAGACGGTTTGACCGACATATTCTTTAAAAAAATGGAGAAAATTCATTGAAAAACAATGTGAAGCTACAGAAATACAAACAATAGTTACCCCCTTCACGTACACAGAGTGGTATCTACTAGAAGACATTAAGGGAACATTGGGGAAATTAAAAACAGCCATAATATGAAGGTGTGATAAGAAGGCAAATGATTCATCTAGAGGCATGGGGTGGAGGAAAAAAAAAAAAAAGACAAAATGTGGCATGGTTGGGTATTCTTCGTGTGGGCTAGACAGGAGGAAAAGTGTGCTAAGTTGTTGGGGGGGTTATTTTAGAATAGAAGGGAGACAAAACATAGTTAAGGGGGGGAAAACAAGGGAAACAGGAGGAATAGTTAATTGCCAATAACCTGTTAATGGACATGGTGAATCCATACTTGCTATATTGTTTAATAAGATGTAATGCACATGAAAATTTGGAATAAAATTTAGTGTTTAAAAAAAACCCCAGTCATGATTAAATGGCAGAACGGTAGACATTTCCTGCTAAAGAGGAGTCTGACTACAGAGCCACGCTACCTTCTCATGGTACGGTCCCAGCACGATCCAGCCGCAGAACGTGTATCCGAGGTAAATCATTCCTGCGCAGCAGCAGAACCTCAAGACTTTGGGAAAAGAAGCCTGCATGGTCAATATCAGAACCTAGAAGAACGAACCGGAGGGTTGGTTAGCATGTCTCAATTTCTACAAAAGCAAGAGATTATCACTGGCTCAGAAAACACAAGAGCGGAGATCGGAGCTTCTGTGCATCCTCACAATAGGTTCTGGTTCTGACTCCGCTCCAGTTCATGGCTGCAACAGAAGACTATGCAAGTGACGGGAGCAATTTTCTGTTCCGGTAATAACTAATGAAGGTGGCAGCACAGGCACAACCGAGGCACCCCGTCCATGCCTGGCAGCGCAGGCACAACCGAGGCACCCCGTCCATGCCTGACAGCGCAGGCACAACAGAGCCACCCCGTCCATGCCTGGCAGCGCAGGCACAACAGAGCCACCCCGTCCATGCCTGGCAGCGCAGGCACAACAGAGCCACCCCGTCCATGCCTGGCAGCGCAGGCACAACAGAGCCACCCCGTCCATGCCTGGCAGCGCAGGCACAACAGAGCCACCCCGTCCATGCCTGGCAGCGCAGGCACAACAGAGCCACCCCGTCCATGCCTGGCAGCGCAGGCACAACAGAGCCACCCCATCCATGCCTGGCAGCGCAGGCACAACAGAGCCACCCCGTCCATGCCTGGCAGCGTGAGGGGTCCAGTTTGATATACATGTCCCAGATGTGAGAATGCAAATCCCACGTTATATAATAATTGAGATAGTCAGGAGGTCAGTGGGAAAATAAGCGAGCTTTCCATTACTTGCTTTTTTCCATTTATCTCTGTTGTATTAGTAACTGCTCATTGCTACGGACACTGACTGCCGCTGCAGTCTTTGGGAGGTGGCTGCAGCCGGCTGGGATCTCCGGAGTACACTTCTTGCAGTGTGCACTCAGGCTCATTACCTCGGCCCTCTCCTGCGCCCTTTTCTATAGGCCGGCTCTTGAACGAACGCAGCCATTCTGTAGCGCTGCACCCCCCCCCCTCCCCCGACCCCACAGGGTCTCTATCCCTCACTTTTTGCCTCTTTTCCTTCCCTAGTTAGAATCCCATATCTTCAGATGCAGAAGAGTCCCTTCCATAGTCATTGGACCATGTTTGGGCGGAGTCCTGTCAGGGAAGTTCTTTAAGGTAATGTATGGTGTGACGACATGGACACCCAATGCCTCTCATGGGTTAAAGTTTCTTAACATTCAGCCAGACGAACTGTTCTTATGTATGCTAAGTCATGTTTGCTTAGCTATTGTTTCTCCAGACCCTTCCAGTAATCATTGTATTGTAGTTGTGTATTGCTAATGTAATTACCTTAGTAGTCATGGTCTAGTCTGTGCATTCCAGACTACACGTATACCCTCCCTCAGTCTTTCTGTAGACATCATTTGGATGAACATTGTCCATGCAGCTTGAGATTCATCCAATGGGAGAGGCGATCTTGTCCAACCAATCGATGAGGACGCAGTGTATCCAAGTGGAAGGCTGTGGCTATAAAAGGGATTTCTTTAAGCTACCAGGTGGTTGTTGATGGATGCTGATGGATCCAGTCTAAGCTCTTAGGAGCTGACTAGAGGATCAGGATACCCTGTGGCTTCAATCTAGGGACTCCGGTTCCGATTGGAGACCATATCCACAGTCTAGGGATTTCGACTCCGGCTGCCAGGATTATATCATCATACCAGGACTACCTAAAAAGGACACTCAGGTTGGGACAGTTCAGTCACCTGCTACAGACTTTGCAGACCTCACACAGCTTCCTAAATCTGGCATTATTCCTTTCTCGGTGGGTGCCCACCAAAAGCGGGGTGCTGCTGGATTGGAGTAAATAGCCCTGGGACCTCTGAGGCATGGACATTCTAAATCCCTGGTGAGCCAGAGGAAGGGTGAGACTCTGTTGCCTGTTACATTTGTGTGTTTTGCTGGTTATGTGTTATGTGACGTTAATTGTTTGGGGATCCAATAAAGTCTAATTATTGTGATTCCCTCACCCTGTGTTGTCTGAGTAGTGTTACGCCCACGGTTAAGGAGGCCGGCGTTCAGTTGGAACGAGCCCTGAGCCACGCTTTCTAAAGGCGGCGGGTTTTAGCGGACGAGAGCACCCACTGAGCCCCGTGTCTCCACATATGGTTTGACAGAACCCCTGGTAATTAGGGTTCATTTTTCACAATACCCCGGCACTCCCACTTTTCTCGCTACAGCTGCAGACGAGAAAAAAGGTGTGGGGGGGGGGGGGGACTTTGTACTATTAATGTGGTTTCATTCCACATTTGGGGGGGGGGGGGGGGGTCACATTCACGGCTACGATAAGCGAAGCTTTTACACTCACATTATACTTCTGGAAATATCCCAAATATCGGATGACGCCGACCCAGACCAGCAATGTGGAGGTGCCGAGGAGGAGGCTGCACACGTCGTAAGACGTCAGGTTCTGCAATCAAAAAGGAGAACGCAGGATTAGTCCACACAGACAAACTGTAGATAAAGGGGCGGGCAACATGGTGAAGTCACTTAAAGGGGAGTTCCACTAAGACACAATGCGGTAAGTGAATCCAGACAGATTCAGACCCGCGCACATCCGGTCACATTAGTCCCCCTGGAATGACACATCTGCCCCATAAATCCTCTAGCGATACCTTGGCTTTTATCTCCATCTTCATCACAGATCCGATAATCGTCATCAAATCACTGATAATGACCATCACGTACCAGCCGTTTATGAACTCCAGGCGGTCGGCAGAGCTCACGTGTCGATTGTATTTATTCAGGAAAAAGCGCAC
The DNA here is from genome assembly GCF_048569485.1 of Anomaloglossus baeobatrachus. Lineage (NCBI taxonomy): Eukaryota > Metazoa > Chordata > Amphibia > Anura > Aromobatidae > Anomaloglossus > Anomaloglossus baeobatrachus. The sequence goes on along the minus strand of NC_134360.1, from coordinate 218,498,746 downwards.
AAATCTCTGCAAGAAAGAAGGAAACTTCAGTGCAAGGTGCGTGCTGCCTCCGTGTGGTGCCGGCGAGACCTGCAGATTCCCAGAAATCCAAGGTGTACGCTGCCCCCGTGTGGTGCGAGTGAGAGATCTACCGGTTCCCCATAATGCAAAGACCTGAGAACTGCAACGTGGAACGTCCCGAGACCACCATACATTACACGCAACGTCTATAGTAGCCCCTTTATTACTAAGTTTAGATGGAGAAGAACCAAGTCTGTACCTGTGAGGAGCATTCAGCAGTGCAGCTTGTAACCCAAGGGCCTCAATGCAAAAGCTCCAACGGGGGCCACCAATTATTGCAAGTCTTTAAGGGGAATTTGTCAGCAGCTCTCTGCTCCTTCATCTGAGAGCGGCATAATATAGGGGCAGAGACCCTGATTCCAGCGATGTGTCACTTTGATCACTGGGAGCAGCAGTTCTGACAGTTTTTACAATTATCAATGCAGCAGAGCTGAGAGAGCTGCCCCTGCCCGCATCAGGCTCTCTATAGACATTTTACATGGACAGTGAGCTGCTAATCACAAGAGCTGGCGGAGTCAGACAACATGGCAGGAGCCAGCTACTCACAGCAATGATAATGTCCCAGTGATAAAACACGCACTTTAAGTAAACCGCACAGGAGGTGGCATGAGACATCGTTGATTTATGTATTTTGACCCCTACAACATACTCTTGGTAGTAGTGTCTACTGTCACTACTACCATGTCCCCTGATGGCTGTATGTGTCTCTATAGTGCTGGGACATTATCTGTGCCTTCTGAAGCCTAGCTCTGAGAGTTGTAGCATCTACACTGACCTCTGCTGGCCGTTCTCAAAACTACCCCTGCCTTATATGGTACAAGCAAGTGAAGCTGCAGTGGGGAAATTTGCAGGTCCTTTTCGAACAGGAAAAATAAAATAGAGACGTCTGGAGGTGAGGGCTGAGTTTGGTGGGAGAGGTGTATGAACGCTAGGATCGGTGGCTGCTTCCAGTCACTTCTATCCTCTAGTGACTGTCTGGTAAGGAGAAGGAAACTCTGGAAAGGGAAAATCCAGGCTGCCATTTATTCTAAATCATGGTAGGCCCCGAACAATAGCGAGATCCAGAAAGCCACAAACTGCTTAAAGCCAAGACAGGTCTAGATGTCTTATGGTAAGATCCTCTCAGAGCTCAGAAGAGGGAGAGAGTTACTCCTGCTGATAAGGAAAAAACTAATATATGGAGACTGCTATATGGACCGGCTTACAGCGTGCATTGTCATCACTGGAGTTTGTGGAGTAAAAGTTCCTTCTCTTTGTCATGAAACCTCCGGTGTCCGTTTCTTGTTACCTCATGCAATATGATCTGGGTGTCTGTGCATGGCAGGAACCACATGAAAGTCACACCAGACCAGGGAGCTAAGCCACTATACACAGCTGGACTACGGAATCAGCCCCTGCGACCAACTACTTACCTTTCCCTACTCCTGTATTCCCTGTTACTTTTGCCTACAAACCTGTGGATTGCCGGAGCCATTGTAGGTGTGACGCCCTGGACCCCAGGGGTCACAGGTAACAACACCCACCACACCACACACACACCCCCATCCCTTGTGAGGACACACCCGTCACCCGAAAGGGAGACCTGATGCCTCCCCCAGGGCAAGTAGGGCACACCAGGTGGGCGAAGTCAGGCGGAAAGGAATGCCCACAGAGGAGACTACTGCCCTGAGGCAGGAAATACAGTGGAGTTTTGAGTTGAGTTTGAGTAGAGTTCTGAGGAGAGTTGGAGTTGACAGGAGGTGTGGAGGAGAGAAGCTGTCAGGTACCCGGGTTGGAGCCTGGGATCCCCGTAACGTCAGGCAGGCAGACGGTGGCCGTCTACAGGAGTACCGGTGTAGCAACCGGCGGAACCGTAAGGACCGGGTCAGGGTTGGAGCCTGCCGGACCTGAACCGGGGAGGCAACAGCTATCCGGAGCACCAGTAACCAGGTACTCAGACCCCGTCCTAGCTTAGAAGCCGCTAAGTTTAGGCAAATTCACTGATTGCAGTCTGGACCTCACGGGTTCATCCTCACCCAAAGTCCCGAAAGAAGGCAACAGCCCACCGATACCGGGTGAGAGCCACCGCCAAGGGCCAAACATCCGACTGGCCAGCGCCTGCGGGCAACTGAGGGCTCTTCCGGCAGCTAAACGCCGGGGAGCGGGCTACCACTGCCCAGGCAGGGGAGCCAAAAGTCAAAAGAAACGGTGCAAGGGAAAGGGGCCACCATCAGCCTCACAAGGGACACAAGCAGCCGGCTGCGGGACCCGACCATACCCGAACTTTGGTTTACCAGTGACTCAGAGTGTGAATTACTAGTGAGTACACCAGTGCCATCCGGGCACGACACCCTGCACCCCATCGCCCGTCCCACCGGGCCCCGGGACACACCGCCCGTACCCATGGAGGGGCTAACATCTAAGCTGCGCCCTCAACACCGATCCCGGGAGCCATCTTCACTCCCGCCGCAGCGGTGGTGCATCCCGTCACCACAACCCGTGGGTGGCGTCACGACCCGTTCAATGACAACGCAGCCCCCGGCTGCGAACCTCGTCCCACACCACCACCCCACTGCCTCTCCTTAACAGAGCGACGTGGCCCCCGGTCCGGAGGCGCTCGAGCCACCGACACCCCGAGCCTGGACCTCGAGCGTCTCGGCCCGGCAAGGGAGCAGCCGAGCCCTCTCAGGGCGGTACAGAGGCACCGTGACAGGATTAGGCTTCGAGTTCTGAGGCCCGGCATTCCTGCTGGAGGTTGCGGCACTCTCCTCAGATTACATAGCACAAACCTGCTGACCGATTACCTTTAAACTACAATGGTCTGTTGATATAGAAGAAAAGAACTTTTGGGGCCCCTTAGGGTCAGATGTACAGTCGTACAAATGTACGAGTATGTATAAATGGTGACCGCAGTCCGGGGGGCCGCGCCACAGCTCAGCCGAGTTGTAGGGGTTTCACTTTACGTTTTGGGTGATTGGGCAGAAATCTGAGGGTGCGGTTCATGGCAGGTATTGCTAGATGTGGCCGAGATTCCTGACACTTTGGGTCGGTTACAGAGGGTACAGGCAGCAGGATTGGTCTTATAGCATCTGTCACAGTTCTAGTGACTTCTGTAATAGACCTGAGGGAAGTGGGGTGGGGGTGGTAGTTGGACTGTATCACCGGCTACCGAGAAGTAGTGTAGGCAAAGTAATCATACTTGCTGAGGCCTGCACCGCAGTCACAAGTCAGGATGCTGACAAATGTCTGACCGTGGCTGGAGCTGAAGGGGGGACATAACTAATATGGAGGCCCAAAGACCACATAAGAGGAAAACCATAATATAGGCGATTGCTGGGTGCCGTGATACTTCTGTGACAAAAACATCAGGGGGCAGCAACAATTTACTTACCCTCAGCAGCTTTATGGCCAGAACGATGGACCGCGAGCAGAGTATGAGGGACGTCAGACACGTCAGGATCACAAATGCATCGAAGGCCAAGATGTAATGAGTGTTCTTCTGAACTGCGAAGAAACAAAAAAGGCCCGGAGACCGTCAGAAACAAAAAAGGCCCGGAGACCGTCAGAAACAAAAAAGGCCCGGAGACCGTCAGAAACAAAAAAGGCCCGGAGACCGTCAGAAACAAAAAAGGCCCGGAGACCGTCAGAAACAAAAAAGGCCCGGAGACCGTCAGAAACAAAAAAGGCCCGGAGACCGTCAGAAACAAAAAAGGCCCGGAGACCGTCAGAAACAAAAAAGGCCCGGAGACCGTCAGAAACAAAAAAGGCCCGGAGACCGTCAGAAACAAAAAAGGCCCGGAGACCGTCAGAAACAAAAAAGGCCCGGAGACCGTCAGAAACAAAAAAGGCCCGGAGACCGTCAGAAACAAAAAAGGCCCGGAGACCGTCAGAAACAAAAAAGGCCCGGAGACCGTCAGAAACAAAAAAGGCCCGGAGACCGTCAGAAACAAAAAAGGCCCGGAGACCGTCAGAAACAAAAAAGGCCCGGAGACCGTCAGAAACAAAAAAGGCCCGGAGTGAAAGCCTTGAGGGCTGCCATTCACTAGGAGCCACGCCTCTGAGGCATTTCGGCTTGGAGGGATGTGTGAAGTCAAGCAGTTTTTTTTTTAATTAACACCAAATATTTAATTTATTTATTTCCATAGATGATCTTGCTATTGCGTCCGCCATTTTCTCAGAGGTTTAGATGAACACCCTGATGCAGTGCTCAGCGGACTGTATACATGGACTCAGTCCTGGGCCTTATGAGGACAAACTGCAGATTCATGGGGGATCATTTCCTTCTTCTACACTGAAAATTGTGAAATACTCTGTTCCAATCCTGAGCATTTCTGCAGCACAAGCAGCTGGAGAAATCGTGCAGCAGAAAAATCTCACAGGAAACGGTCGTAAAATGTCACGTTGGATCCTGTACCCCGGGCACTTCACCCTCAGAAGCGGCAGGTGGGGGACAAAAGCCCCTTTACCCATACTGAGGGCAGAGTCCGGGAGCTGCCAGACAGTGACCGCTGTCCCCACCAGATGGGGAACTACAACATGCAGAATCCAGTTATTACAGATCCAGTGAAGTGAACAGATGTAAACAAAACAAAAAAAAAACAAACCAAAAACCCACAGATGAAGTAACCCTGGAATGGCGCGGCCCCGGCCAGGTGCAGGTGACTTACTGGAGCCGGATATGTGCCAGTCCTTACAGTCTTGGATGGTGGCATCGCTCTCAAAGAAAATCTTCACCTTCCCGCTGTGTGCCTGGTTATTGAACGTTATCTGGAAAGAGAAGATTAATCAGATCCAATAACTGCTTCCAAGATGGATTCCATTGCGTCATATATTTAGAGTCAATTACAACCACTCTCCGGAGGCCAGACACCGGCAATGAACGCCGCAGTGATGGCTCCATCCACACAAGGAACAGTCACTGTAAATTCCCCAGAAATGTCGCCCATGAGCCGATGTAATGAAGCCACCTGCCTTATTGTGGAAGGTGTAGCAGTCCGGCAGCTCTCGCACTCGGATCGTCTGCAGATCAATTCCCTTCAGTCTGAAGGAGATTTCAACCTTAATGAGCCTGAAATATAGAACAAAACACAACAAGATGTATAAAACCACAACTATCCGGTCGGACGCTCAACAGTGGAAATTACCTGTAAAACTCCAGATTGAAGAAAGAGGAGTTCACGTTGCGGTCGCAGGACGGACGGTTCGCCAGCAGCTCCTGCTCCAGGTGTAAACACTCTAAAAACACAAGAGCCCTTCAGTCCCCGGAGAGCGGCGGCCGAGCACACAAGACACATTCCTCCGGATCATACACAGCGGACCCACGAGGCAGTGCCCAACATGGCGCCAAGACTGCGCACCCACATAATACCCACCACTACTGGCGTCTCCAGTTCCAGCACCAGATGGCTCCTCAGCGTAATCCCATCATAGGAGGATTATTTGGCATTGGCTCCACTGGGACACAGCCAACCCCCCTCCCATTGCTGCCCCTAGTATGAAGCTCATGGGGGCCCAATACAAGATCTCCAGCAGGAGCTCCAAGTACTGTCGGCCCTTAATGATAGTGTTCTTCCCATAAAGGGAGAAGGTGACCATTTTGGCTTCACCCAATCTCCTCCATGTCCGATTTCACCCACTACAGATTCTCACCTGGTTTTCCCAATCTAGTGACGTCCCTGCTATTCACACTGGGCAGATATAACTCCATAGCAAAAAACAAAACAAAACACCATAGCGATAGTGAATGACCACGGGTGGGAAATACTCCTTCCCGATTGCACAAGAGCTGGATCATTTGTACTGAACACCATTCATCACTGTCTACATTGTCACTTTCAGTGCCGTTTGCAATAAGAATAATGAATGTCTGTGATTATTACCCCATGTCATAATTACGCTGCTCTAACTGTAAAGATGCCTTTCATGTACGTATAACGCATTCCCCCGGTCTAACAACCTTGATAAAATCTGGGTGCATTGCTGCTGCAGATCAGGAAAATCATCTCAGCTCCCTTAAACACTGGGGTGCAATAGGTACCTGTTTCCACTGCAGGGTTTATGTAGAAGGTATCATTGGAAGAGTATATTCGCTCCCGGTGGTAATGCTGTTTACAGATCTTCAGACCTTTTCTCTTTTCCTCACTTTCATAGCTGACTGTACCAAGCGACAGGTTGCCGATCTGGCAGTACTAAAAGAAAAAGCAGCAATGGATGAGGTTTCCTGATAATTTGGTCTGCGCTCCAGATTTACAGCAGAGAAGCTGCACCCAATCAATGGAAAAAATCTGGATAATCTACAGCGACGCAGAAAAAGCGAATCTGTGCAGCTGCGGAAAAAGCGAAAATTGGTGCCGCTGCGGAGCCACCTCGCCGGCCATCAGCAAAAGCACCAGCGCAGTAAAATGAGCGATAAGAAAAAAGGAATATCCAAGTTCCGAGGTGTCGGAGCGCGGCCATTTCAGCATTTTAGACGGGAGGCTATAAAGCTCTGACAACAGTCTCCCGTGCGGGTTTGTCAGCAGCCATCCTCCGTGTCAGGTCTGTCACAGATTTCCCAGTATAGGGAATGGTCAGATCATGGCGGTCAGTCATAGTCACCCCAGAGATCGCCTGGAACTGGTTTATTACCCCTGCAGCGCCTCCACCGGATAAATGTAATATTACAGGTAACCATAGAAATCAGTAAATGCCGAGTCCTACAGACCAGAAGGTGCCTATGACTCCGCTCATAAGTGGGGTCCAGTACACGCAGGATCCCCTATTACATTACATTTAATATGGAGTATACGAGACTATCCTACATCACCACTGTACCTGGTCAATCACATAGAAAATGCCGTCGTACAGGTCTTTCTGCGTGTAGACCGTGCGGCTGTAGTCATCCTCATCGACGCCGGTGTAACCCTTAAGAAAAAGATGCTTGAAAGCCGCAGTGTTCTCCTCCTTGAAGGACACGACCAGCTGATTACTCAGCCCGAAGAGAATGAGCTGAAAGAAAAGAATAAGAAACGATCAGACGATCCCTCCATCCAACCACGTAGATGCCACCGTCACTGCAGCATATAAGGGGTTACATGGCCATGATCGAAGGAAGCTCTGGATGCACCGACACATTCTGCTGATGGGGCAGACTGAGCACCAACATGTACAGTGACCCAGACAGGTAGACTACAATATATAGTGTTATTTTTTTTTTTTTGCAAGAACGGGTTAAGTTGGGAAAGAAAAAAAGGGAAACAACAAAACATGGCACAGATACAACCATGATAAAGATAAGATGGATGGCGGGCGCTCGCTCCCCAGGTGTCTGAGCGGATACATAGGCCGGCGCTTGCTTTCCTGGATCTCACCGTACCCAGGCCGGCGCATGCTCCCCTGGAACGGATCTAACCGTACCCAGGCCGGCGCATGCTCCCCTGGAACGGATCTAACCGTACCCAGGCCGGCGCATGCTCCCCTGGAACGGATCTAACCGTACCCAGGCCGGCGCATGCTCCCCTGGAACGGATCTAACCGTACCCAGGCCGGCGCATGCTCCCCTGGAACGGATCTAACCGTACCCAGGCCGGCGCATGCTCCCCTGGAACGGATCTAACCGTACCCAGGCCGGCGCATGCTCCCCTGGAACGGATCTCACCGTACCCAGGCCGGCGAATGCTCCCCTGGAACGGATCTAACCATACCCAGGCCGGCGCATGCTCCCCTGGAACAGATCCAACAGTACCCAGGCTGGCGCATGCTCCCCTAGAACGGATCTAACAGTACCCAGGCCGGCGCATGCTCCCCAGGATCTCATTGTACCCAGGCTGGCGCATGCTCCCCAGGATCTCACCGTACCCAGGCTGGCGCATGCTCCCCAGGATCTCACCGTACCCAGGCCGGCGCATGCTCCCCAGGATCTCACCGTACCCAGGCTGGCACATGCTCCCCAGATCTCACCGTACACAGGCCGCTCACCTGCGTGGTCACCATGACTATCTTCAGGACCTGGAGGGCAAGTTTCCATGGGATCTGCCGCCGTGCTCGGTACTTGTCACAGGGACTCATGAAATAAAACTTCAGATCTTCGCGTAGTTTCTCGGCTTCTCGCTCTACCTCCGACTCCATTGCTGATCCTCTAGATTGGAGAATAGAAGAAACGTGTGATTATCCACAGGCAGCCTGGACCTCACACTATACCGCAACGTGATCTCAGCCACTGGGTGCCTACTGACATTAGCAATCTCCCTCACCACCAGGGACATTAGACAAGCTGTACCCCGGACGTCACCATTAGAGGTGTTTACTCTTGGGCTGTCCATATCTGATGGAAGAGTTTTTGGCACACGTGATGGCAACGCTTTACAGTACCAGGAACAGGCATTGCTGCGTGCACGGCGCTGCCCCCGGAAAACCACAGAAGAGAGCGCTAACCAAGATCAGGACCTCCACCACTCTGTCCTGGATCATAGAAATGAACTCATACCTGCCCTAGACCATCACATATGTGTGTACACACACACACACACACACACACACACTATACTACTAAGATGGATTTCCTTTTGATACAGCCAGGTTCCATTGTTAGGATAGGTCACCACTTTATTATGAGTATGGGGGAGGTTGACATCTCTGGGACCCCCACAGATCCCATTTTGCAGCACGCTTCCGTCCTTGCACAGCCCGGTGACCACAAGTGATGTCGTGAAAATACGTTAGGATGACACTGCACTAAACCAGTGCTGCAGACCCTTTATTCTCAGAATTAGCGGGGTCCCTTGGTCGGCAGTACCCAGTAATTATAAACAGATATAATAGTCGCTAAACCATCCCAGCCCAGTATATTCTGCTGTGACCATGGGAGTTTTGCTGTCACTCTAAAGCAGTTAGAAGACCCCTTTACATAGTGCAGATAATTACATGCCCCGGTGAGGAGGGACGGGGGGGGGGGGGGGGAAATCACCGCTGCACAGGTGATTACAGGGCGTCCCGGGGAGTCTGTTACTTACATTTCCAACATTTCATCATCTTCAGGAACAGACGAGGCGTTCGTTATAGGGAAAGTAAACATCCTCCTTAAGGTTCCAGTCCAGGAGCGGAGGGAACGGCCAGGACCCCGGTTATCTCCGGGGAGAGACGTGGAGAAACCTTCCAGGAGGACGCGGATCTCTGGGGTTAAAGGGCCGGAATATCTTGGCACAGACGATGGCCTCTCCTATTCTGTGCAAAGGTGACGAGTCAGGAGCGTCGCAGAACCGGATATTTTATGAGTAGAAGGAAGCAGAAGCGGCTCTGTCCCTCCAGAGAATCTGTGCGCTGCGTGCACCAGGCAAGCAGGATCTGTGCGCTGCGTGCACCAGGCAAGCAGGATCTGTGCGCTGCGTGCACCAGGCAAGCAGGATCTGTGCGCTGCGGTTCTGGTCGGATTTAAAGACGTTTTCTGTCCTGTCATTGCTGAAAACCAACAAATCAGATGTGCAGTGAACGCTGCAAGCACGTCACAGTGGGAAGACCCCATCCTGGAGTGCAGTCCTCCAGTCACGCTAACTGGATGATCACGGGTTCCCCTTCCACACCCGGCGTCCGTCCGTCTGAGTGTGGGGTCTCACTGTGCGGCTTTATGAAGAAATGCAGCTTCCTCTCTTTTCTTCTTCCTCTTTCCCCTCCACACAGTCTTGTCTTCTTGCTGTTTCTTACACATTTATGTATCACTGTGTCCTGGATCTGTATCATGGAATTATGAAGCCTCATCCATTTTACATCTACATTAGCAACAAGTTGTTATATTGAAGCATCTAATGAGCGTGTGCAAAGGTGAACTGAGGAGGGAGAGGAGGTGAGCTGTGACATTATTGTGAATAGTGGATCCTGGGTTATCTACTGTATATAGAGGTATCAGTCATTGAAGCGTGCTTGCGACCACAGCTAAAAGCAGATCTGGTTCCGCTCATCTGAGGGAGCCAAGGAACAGGGAGGTCACAAACAACAATACGTTATCTCCCCTGCAACAGTCATCAAGGAAGAGCCCGGCTGCCCCTATAAACTGCCGGGCGTCTATTCCTTCAGCATGTGCTATACTCTTAAAGGGACAGTCTGCGATGTATTATCTGGACCCCCGGCCTCTCAGCTTCCTTGTTGTCCGCTCCTATGATTGACAGTTCGGAGCAGCTGCAGGGTTGTGCCTCTGCCCTATATTGTGCTGTCAGCAGGGGGCAGCTTTCCCTCTGCAACACTGGAGTAGGGTCAGATTCGGCCGGTGCCCGAGCAGCGCTTACCAGCTACACAGAAAAGAGTCCATCAATGCTGCACTCATCTCTACGGAGACCGGCCACTGCTGAGACTGCAGAGGTAGCTGGTAACCTTAACAACGAGCAGTGAAAAAAGAAAAGTTACAGCTCCTATTCTTGAGAACAGAGGATTTTTAATAACAAAATTAACTTTTTTTTTTTAACCCTTTGCAGTTTTCCCACTGTTGGCAGCCGTCAGAGCTGGATTCTGTGACAGAGCAACAAACCCTCTGCAGAGACAGAGTCAATGATATATTTATCACCAGAGGTTTATTATAGAGCTCAATGGAGTCTTGACTTGGAGCACCCCCTGGCTGTGATTGCTGGAAATGGTGACAACAATATCTAAAAAATAAAACTACAAAGCAAATGAATGCCGGTACGTTGAGCCTTTGTTTCCAAAAAAAAAATAAAAAGATAGAGATAGATATATATATATATATATATATATCTATCTATGATGTTGTGTGTAGTTACCAAGTGTTTGTGTAGGCGCTGTACATGTTCTGGGTGTTGTCTGGGTGTGATGGGGGGTGAGAGCGGTGTTTGTGTGTTGCGTTGTTTGTGGAGCGCTGTGTGTCTGTAGCGTTGTGTGTGTGTTGCGCGGTTTGTGTGTGTGTGGTGTGTTTTGGGGGGAGGTATGTTTTGTGCAATGTGTGTGTTGTGCGGTATGTGCGTATATTTGTGTGTGCAGCGTTGTCTGTGTGTGGGTGTCTGTGTAGGGCAGTTGTTTGTGGTTCCCAGTGTGTGTGTGTGTGTGTTGGGGGGAGGTGTGCACTTCCCATCGTGCTCCATCCCCTATGCTGCGCACCCCCCATCGTGCTCCATCTCCCATCCTGCGCACTCCCCAACGCGCTCCATCCGCCATGCAGCGCACTCCCCAACGCGCTCCATCCGCCATGCAGCGCACTCCCCAACGCGCTCCATCCGCCATGCTGCGCACTCCCCAACGCGCTCCATCCCCCATGCTGCGCACTCCCCATCGTCCTCCATCCGCCATGCTGCGCACTCCCCATCGTCCTCCATCCGCCATGCTGCGCACTCCCCAACGTGCTCCATCCGCCATGCTGCGCACTCCCCAACGTGCTCCATCCCCCATGCTGCGCACTCCCCAACGTGCTCCATCCCCCATGCTGCGCACTCCCCAACGTGCTCCATCCCCCATGCTGCGCACTCCCCAACGTGCGCCAGCATCAGCCTCTCTCATCCCAGCATCAGCCTCTCTCATCCCAGCATCAGCCTCTCTCATCCCAGCATCAGCCTCTCTCATCCCAGCATCAGCCTCTCTCATCCCAGCATCAGCCTCTCTCATCCCAGCATCAGCCTCTCTCATCCCAGCATCAGCCTCTCTCATCCCAGCATCAGCCTCTCTCATCCCAGCATCAGCCTCTCTCATCCCAGCATCAGCCTCTCTCATCCCAGCATCAGCCTCTCTCATCCCAGCATCAGCCTCTCTCATCCCAGAATCAGCCTCTCTCATCCCAGAATCAGCCTCTCTCATCCCAGCATCAGCCTCTCTCATCCCAGCATCAGCCTCTCTCATCCCAGCATCAGCCTCTCTCATCCCAGCATCAGCCTCTCTCATCCCAGCATCAGCCTCTCTCATCCCAGCATCAGCCTCTCTCATCCCAGCATCAGCCTCTCTCATCCCAGCATCAGCCTCTCTCATCCCAGCATCAGCCTCTCTCATCCCAGCATCAGCCTCTCTCATCCCAGCATCAGCCTCTCTCATCCCAGCATCAGCCTCTCTCATCCCAGCATCAGCCTCTCTCATCCCAGCATCAGCCTCTCTCATCCCAGCATCAGCCTCTCTGTCCCCAGCATCAGCCTCTCTGTCCCCAGCATCAGCCTCTCTGTCCCCAGCATCAGCCTCTCTGTCCCCAGCATCAGCCTCTCTGTCCCCAGCATCAGCCTCTCTGTCCCCAGCATCAGCCTCTCTGTCCCCAGCATCAGCCTCTCTGTCCCCAGCATCAGCCTCTCTGTCCCCAGCATCAGCCTCTCTGTCCCCAGCATCAGCCTCTCTGTCCCCAGCATCAGCCTCTCTGTCCCCAGCATCAGCCTCTCTGTCCCCAGCATCAGCCTCTCTGTCCCCAGCATCAGCCTCTCTGTCCCCAGCATCAGCCTCTCTGTCCCCAGCATCAGCCTCTCTGTCCCCAGCATCAGCCTCTCTGTCCCCAGCATCAGCCTCTCTGTCCCCAGCATCAGCCTCCCCATCCCAGCCTTCCCCAGGATCAGCCTCTCTCCTCCCAGCCTCCTCCAGCACGCCATGCTCCTCTGCCGACACTCACAGATCCGATCGCATACACTCACACACACCGACACACCCGATCGCATACACTCACACACACATTGACGATATTGCACATACGCGCTCATACTCGCAACATCCGGAGATACCACATGCTTCTGGCCATGTGATCCTCCGGCAGGTCCTGGAAGGTCACAACAGCACAGTATCGAGGCCGAGAAGCAAGCGATATCCCAGGATGTTGTGAGTGTGTGGATGCGATGTGTGTGTGAGGTGTGTGTGAGGTGTTTGTGAGAGTGAGTGTGATCTGATGTGTGTGTATGTGTGTGTGTGCTGTTATGTGTGTGCGTGTGGATCTTCCGCCGCTGCAGGACCTTGATGTGCTGGTAACTATGCTAGCATAGCGGCCAATCCGTGTGGGGGGGCGGGGCCATGGCGAGCCCAGCGGCCAATCAGCTTTGTGTCACCGTAAGGACACAATTTTGGAGCATGACAGACAGACAGAGGCAATAAATAAATATATATTATCCCCACAGAGAAAAGACCCGGACCCCCGGCTGCAGCAGCCGCTTATCCCCACAGAGAAAAGACACGGGCCCCTGGATCCAGCAGCCTCTTATCCCCACAGAGAAGAGACACGGGCCCCCGGCTGCAGCAGCCGCTTATCCCCACAGAGAAAAGACACGGGCCCCTGGATCCAGCAGCCTCTTATCCCCACAGAGAAGAGACACGGACCCCCGGCTGCAGCAGCCGCTTATCCCCACAGAGAAAAGACCTGGACCCCCGGCTGCAGCAGCCGCTTATCCCCACAGAGAAAAGACACGGGCCCCTCGATCCAGCAGCCTCTTATCCCCACAGAGAAGAGACACGGGCCCCCGGCTGCAGCAGCCGCTTATCCCCACAGAGAAAAGACACGGGCCCCTCGATCCAGCAGCCGCTTATCCCCACAGAGAAAAGACACGGGCCCCTGGATCCAGCAGCCTCTTATCCCCACAGAGAAGAGACACGGACCCCCGGCTGCAGCAGATGTAGCAGCCGCTTATCCCCACAGAGAAAAAAAGACCCGGGCCCCCGGCTGCAGCAGATGCTTATCCCCATAGAGAAGAGACCCGGACCCCCAGCTGCAGCAGCCGCTTATCCCCACAGAGAAAAGACACGGACCCCCTGGCTGCAGCAGCCGCTTATCCCCACAGAGAAAAGACACGGACCCCCGGCTGCTGCAGCCGCTTATCCCCACAGAGAAAAGACACGGGCCCCTGGATCCAGCAGCCTCTTATCCCCACAGAGAAAAGACCCGGACCCCCGGCTGCAGCAGATACTTATCCCCACAGAGAAAAGACACGGGCCCCCCGGCTGCAGTAGCCGCTTATCCCCACAGAGAAAAGACCCGGAAACCCAGCTGCAGCAGCCGCTAATCCCCACAGAGAAAAGACACGGGCCCCTGGATCCAGCAGCCTCTTATCCCCACAGAGAAGAGACACGGACCCCCGGCTGCAGCAGATGTAGCAGCCGCTTATCCCCACAGAGAAAAGACCCGGACCCCCGGCTGCAGCAGCCGCTTATCCCCACAGAGAAAAGACACGGGCCCCCTGGCTGCAGCAGATGCTTATCCCCACAGAGAAAAGACCCGGACCCCCGGCTGCAGCAGATGCTTATCCCCACAGAGAAAAGACCCGGACCCCCGGCTGCAGCAGATGCTTATCCCCACAGAGAAAAGACCCGGACCCCCGGCTGCAGCAGCCGCTTATCCCCACAGAGAAAAGACCCGGACCCCCGGCTGCAGCAGCCGCTTATCCCCACAGAGAAAAGACCCGGACCCCCGGCTGCAGCAGCCGCTTATCCCCACAGAGAAAAGACACGGGCCCCTGGATCCAGCAGCCTCTTATCCCCACAGAGAAGAGACACGGACCCCCGGCTGCAGCAGATGTAGCAGCCACTTATCCCCACAGAGGAAAAAAAAAGACACGGAACCCCGGCTGCAGCAGATGCTTATCCCCATAGAGAAGAGACCCGGACCCCCAGCTGCAGCAGCCGCTTATCCCCACAGAGAAAAGACACGGACCCCCAGCTGCAGCAGCCGCTTATCCCCACAGAGAAAAGACACGGACCCCCAGCTGCAGCAGCCGCTTATCCCCATAGAGAAGAGACCCGGACCCCCGGCTGTAGCAGCCGCTTATCCCCACAGAGAAAAGACACGGACCCCCAGCTGCAGCAGCCGCTTATCCCCACAGAGAAAAGACACGGACCCCCAGCTGCAGCAGCCGCTTATCCCCACAGAGAAAAGACACGGGCCCCTGGATCCAGCAGTCGCATACCCCCACAGAGAAAAGACATGGGCACCCCGCTGCAGCAGCCTCGCATACCCAAGGGTGGTGAAAGACATTATTATGGGTACTATTGAAAGCAGATTTTGGAAAAGTAAATGGCGCCACAAAAAAAAAAAAAATGTCCTGGTCCACACTCCCATGGAAAACAAGGGTCAGCGGCCCATTACCAGCCGGCTCTAGACCATGGATCATTTATTCTGTACTCTGCTGATGAAGCCATGGCCTCTGGCGTGTGTGGTTCATTCATGGGCTCAATGGCGCCTCTATCCCTGCCGTGTCCTGCAATGGCTTCTCTCCAAGCCCTCACCTCAAAGCTGGAGGAACATAAAACTGCCGCGCTCCGACAGACGTATAAAGAGGAGCGTTGTATCAGGGATACAGATATTTATATCCAGCTCAGAACCGGGAAAACAAGTGAGGACGCCAAGAATAAACGGATCCACGCGGAGTCTCGGGGGGGGGGGGGGGTACCACGGATTCAGGACTGGGCCAGTAGTGGCTTTATGGGGGGAGTTATATTCTTTGCACTTCATCTCTGCTTGCTCTCAAAAAGTGGAAATACAAAGTCTGAATCCTGCATAATACAAATATGTCTCACAGATTGGAGTTTGTTACAATGGTATCCAGTCCAGGCAAAATCTGTGAGCGGAAACATCAACTGCACAAATCTCTCTCCTGACCTGTTTGCTACAATGTGTCAGTGCAGGCAACATCTGTATTTTTAGGCCAAGTGCAACTTCTCAAAACATCAAATCACACACCGGCTAATGTTAGTCTATGGGGCTGCGCTCATGGCTAATCTTCAAATCACAGCATGAACAATTTGGATCCGATAATAGAATTGCACTTGGCCATGCAAATCAATGAGTCCATGGAAAACATCGGAGCGCACTCGGCTGACATATGAGTACAGTCTGATTTATTTCACAATGGTGAAGATGGAGACTGGTCTGAACCTGGTCCTATATACAGCCTGGAACAGCGGTAAACTAAAAGCCACGTGTAAAGGAGCAGCTCCGTTCAGACACAGTGCTTTACACTCATCTATATATCACTGAAACTGAGACCCCCAAGCGTGAGGAGCCGGCAGCCGCCCAGACACCCCCTCCCCGAGCGTCAGGAGCTGCGGAGAGGATATCCACAGTAACCTTCTTTGCATCGAAAAAATGTACGGCGACGCATACGTCGCCATCTGTCATTTGTTAGAATGGAAGCCTATGGGCGCAGGATCCGTTGTAAACCGTCAAATGACGGATTCCAGCAACGGATCCTTTTTTTTTTTTTTTTTAACTGAGTTTGCGAGGATAAGGCTACTTTCACACATCCGGTTTGAGCACTGCGGCTCAATCCGGCTGTGAAAACTATGCAACAGATGCGGCGAAAACACCGCATCCTTTGCATACGTTTTTACATGTGGCCCGTCCGTTTTTTTCCGGTTGCGGCATGCTACTGAGCATGCGCAGTGGAAAAAAACGCATGCGGCGACCGGATGCGGTTTTTTCCGCATCGCGCCGCATCCGGCCTCCATAGGTATGCATTGAAAAATGCGCCGCAGCGGCTGGATGCGGCGCGATGCGGTGTTTTTTGCCGGAGCAAAAAACGTTGCAGGGAACGTTCGATCCAGCTGCCGCATCGGCTAAATCTGCCGCATGCGGCAAAAACCGGACCGAACGCAAGCCCCTGCGGCACAATACGGCACTAATGTAAGTCTATGCAAAAAAAACCTGCAACCGGCGTTACAAAAGCCGCTTGCGGTTTTTCTGCAGAACGCCGTATTGTGCCGCAGAGCAAAAATCCGGATGTGTGAAAGTACCCTTAATAAATTCACTGCTGGTCATAAAAAGTCTCTCTCTGTATTACGACGGATCAGTCGCATCAGTCACAAAACTGATTGTGACTGATGGAAAAAAAAACTGATGCGTGAATGGGGTCTTTTAGGCTGCTTTCACACATCTGGTTTTTGCAGTGCGGCACAATCCGGCTCCAAAAACCTATGCAACGGATGCGGCAAAAAGAACGGATCCATTGCATAAGTTTTTCCATGCGGCCCGTCCGTTTGACGGATGCGGCTTGATACTGAACATGCGCAGTTCAAAAAAAACGCATCCGGCGTCCATAGGCTTGCATTGTAAAATTGCGCTGCATCGCGTTTTTTTCACTGCAGGCAAAAACGTTCACTTGAACGTTTCATCCGGCCGCCGCAACGTCTAAATAAGCCGCATCCGGCAAAAACAGGACGCAACGCAAGGCCATGTGGCACAATCCGCGCTAATAAAAGTCTATGTGGAAAAACCGCACCCAGCGGCAAAAAAACCCAAAAAAACCACAAAAAACGGATGCGGTTTTCCCGCAAAGCGGCGTATTGTGCCGCACAGCAAAAAACGAATGTGTGAAAGCAGCCTTACCGTGCATAAATATTGGATACAGTTTAATCTTTCCTCAGACCCTCGGGAGCCTTTTGTGGCCGTTCCTTGTAGAGGATTCCCAGACCGCACCTGTATGTTCCATACGTGACCGCGCTGATATGTTGTATCCCGGGAGCCCGAGCCTGTCCGGTCACACCACAATATCCTGCCGGCTCTAGATGCAGATTATTGACACTGGGTACAATTCATCGAGGCTGGCGGAGTGCACACTCACACTACATCAGTCCTGCTGGAGTAAAAGGCGCCAAATTCACTATGAGCTGCACGACACTCAATGGATTCGGCACCTCCGGGTCATGGACTGGAGTATAAGACGCCGGCCCCTTTGACAATTTTGACTGGCGGACATGGCCCCTGCGCCCGCGCCGCCTAAAACTGGCATGAAAACATCAAACATTACACAAATTGAGACTTTTAAAGTTTCGCCCCAGTTTTCTGTGGTAAAAGCTTTGGTGACGCTGCACATTCCTAGATGGAGATTCGCACACTGTTCCCTCACATCCCGCCATTGCCCCCCGTACATCATACAATTCCTGCAGATCATCAGCGCCAGATGCAAAACTTTACATTTACCAACTTTTATGCAGCTTTCCCTTCCATGCGTCTTTATGGCGGAGCTCTCCAGAATCACACCACAGTATGTGGGGTTAGAGGAGCATTGAGCCTCTCCCGGATAGACATCTCTGTGTGGTCATTTTTCCTCATACATACATCTGCGCAAATTTGATTTGGAATCCGTCTCTGTGTCCCTGAAGACCCCTTTGTGGTCTCCCCCCAACATATGCATCCTCCGGGGTCCTGCATACCCCTCCATTACAGGTCTGTACAGACTGTGACCTTTTGGAAAGTTCTCCCCATGTGATTCCCACAGGTGCTGTTACCTTGCCTTGTGGGGGGGATGGGCGCTGCTTGGGGCTTGTGCACACTGGCCGCCGGCTGTCAGTCGGTTTAGGCAGAGAACCATTAGGAGGTTGAGTGCTCACTTATCACTGAGCGGAAAATAACAGCAAACGAGGAGTTTCTGCTCCGAAAACAGCAAAGAGACCCAGTCACACTCACAGAAGCTTCGAGCACAGACCCAAAGCTGCGCCGGTGCCACGGAACCATCACCACACCGGCGCGGAATCCACAGGGGAAACCCGCGGCATTTCCCAATGTATCCAGATCCCCGGGAAGTCTGCGGGCGGCTCATGGCCGTATAACGGCGGATCCCGCACCATATGGGGGCTCCAGTCACCTCCGCACAGTGGATATGGGGGCGCCCCCCCACATTAGGACCCTGCTCCAGAGACGCATTCACCCTGCGCAGGTAACGGGACGCCGCGGGGGTCACTCACCCAGGAGGGTCGCACCGCACACACTTCAGGGAGATATCCATGGGACAGAGCCCTCGTCTGGGGGCTGCCAATAAGGGAAACACCTATAATGATTGCAGGAGAAGCCTTCGCTGAGTGTGGGAGGGTCTGCCAGGAGTGGAGGGGGAAGGGGCCGAGTCTGGAGCGGCACTAATCATACAAAAACTAATGAAGTTACAATGCAAACTGTGCAAAGTGTACTGCAGAGCATCGCACCTATAATAGAAAGAAAATCTGCAGAGTATCGCAGCTGTGATAGGGAAAAACAACCCCTGCAGAGCATCGCACCTATGAGAAAAAGAAAATCTGCAGAGCATCGCAGCTGTGATAGAAAAAAAACCAAGTCAGGACTGCAGAGCATCGCACCTATGAGAGAAAGAAAATCTGCAGAGCATCACAGCTGTGATAGGGAAAAAAACCCTGCAAAGCATTGCACCTATGAGAAAAAGAAAATCTGCAGAGCATCGCAGCTGTGATAAAAAGAGATCAAGACCTGCAGAGCATCGCAGCTGTGATGGGGGGAACCCTGAAGAGCATCGCACCTATGATAGAAAGAAAATCTGCAGAGCATCGCAGCTGTGATAGAAAAAAAACCAAGTCAGGACTGCAGAGCATCACAGCTATGAGAGAAAGAAAATCTGCAGAGCATCACAGCTGTGATAGGGAAAAAAAACCCTGCAAAGCATCGCACCTATGAGAAAAAGAAAATCTGCAGAGCATCGCAGCTGTGATAAAAAGAGATCAAGACCTGCAGAGCATCGCAGCTGTGATGGGGGGAACCCTGAAGAGCATCGCACCTATGATAGAAAGAAAATCTGCAGAGCATCGCAGCTGTGATAAAAAAAAATATTCAGGACCTACAGAGCATCGCAGCTGTGATATGAAAAAAAACCCCTGTAGATAAAAACCTATGATAAAAAGAGATCAGAACCTACAGAGCATTGCAACTATGATAGAAAGAGATCAGGATCTGCAGAGCATCGCAGCTATGACAGAAAGAGATCAGGATCTGCAGAGCATCGCAGCTATGATAGAAAGAGATCAGGACCTGCAGAGCATCGCAGCTGTGATAGAAAGAGATCAGGACCTACAGAGCATCAGAGTTATGATAAAAAGAGATCAGGATCTGCAGAGCATCACAGCTATAAAAGAGAGAGATGAGGACCTGCAGAGCATCGCAGCTATGATAGAAAGAGATCAGGACCTACAGAGCATCACAGTTATGATAAAAAGAGATCAGCACCTGCAGAGCATCACAGCTATGATAGAACGGAGCCAGAACCAGCAGAGCATCGCAGCTACGATAGAAAGAGATCAGGACACGTGGAGCATCACAGCTATAATAGAAAGGTGTCAGAACACGCAGAGCATCGCGGCTATGATGGAAACGTGTCAGAGAATTCCTACGATAGAAAGAGATCAGGACCTGCAGAGCATTGCAACTATGATGGAAAGCAATCAGGAGCATTGCAGCTATGATAGAAAGGTGTCAGAACACGCAGAGCATCGCGGCTATGATGAAAACGTGGCAGAGCATTGCAGCTTGCTATGTATGGGGGCACTGTAGCCGTAGACTGGTCAGATTGACCGTGCTGACCCTATTCAATACCTAAACAGATGATCTTCATACCCGGACCAGTTAGCGAAGGAGGAAGGTGCCAGGTGTGAGGACTCCCGTATCCATCATGTGGACGGCTGGGTGCTTGGGAAGCGAAAAGATGGCACCAGAATGCACTATGGGAAGAAGACAAGCCGACAGCAGAGGCAGAGCGAGGGGCGAGGATCTGCAGGGTTATCAGGCAGTGGCCTGCAGTGTAGTGGCGAAATGTCCTGCAGCGTGTCAGGTTGATGTTCTGCGGTGCGATGTTCTGCAGTGTGATGGGGTAATGTTCTGCAGTGTAGCAGTGTAATGTAATGCAGTTTGTCAGATTGATGTTCTGCAATATGATGTCGCGATGTTCTGCAGCATGTCAGGGTGATGCTGCTGACATCATGTGGATACTGCACATACCTCCTGCACAACATTGTGGACTTGTGTTCCATTTTAAGACACCAGTCACATTATTGCCATGTAGTGCAATGTAAATGATGTCCTGCGTGATTGTGGCAGTAATGTGTCGTGTGATTTGTGCCATGTAGCAATGTTGTAGGTATTGTGCTGACAGTGTGGTCAGGTGTAGTTAATAGTTGGGACTGGCCCATAGGGAGTGGCTAGGAAGCCGGGAGAGTGATGGTTTCCTGTGGAGCATCAGATAGGGCCCAGCGTGTGACGACAGCAGATCTAAGGGTACCTTCACACTTTAGCGATGCAGCAGCGATCCGACCAGCGATCTGACCTGGTCAGGATCGCTGCTGCATCGCTACATGGCCGCTGGTGAGCTGTCAAACAGGCAGATCTCACCAATGACCAGTGACCAGCCCCCAGCCAGCAGCGACGTGCAAGCGATGCTGCGCTTGCACGGAGCCGGCGTCTGGAAGCTGCGGACACTGGTAACTAAGGTAAACATCGGGTATGGTTACCCGATGTTTACATTAGTTATCAGCGCACACCGCTTAGCTTTGCTCTCCTAGCTACAGTACACATCGGGTTAATTAACCCGATGTGTAATGCAGCTACATGTGCAGAGAGCAGGGAGCCGCGCACACTGCTTAGCGCTGGCTCCTTGCTCTCCTAGCTACAGTACACATCGGGTTAATTAACCCGATGTGTAATGCAGCTACATGTGCAGAGAGCAGGGAGCCGCGCACACCGCTTAGCGCTGGCTCCTTGCTCTCCTAGCTACAGTACACATCGGGTTAATTAACCCGATGTGTAATGCAGCTACATGTGCAGAGAGCAGGGAGCCGCGCACACTGCTTAGTGCTGGCTCCTTGCTCTCCTAGCTACAGTACACATCGGGTTAATTAACCCGATGTGTACAGCAGCTACATGTGCAGAGAGCCGGAGCCGGCAGCACAGGCAGCGTGAGAGCTGCGGAGGCTGGTAACTAAGGTAAACATCGGGTAACCACCTTGGTTACCCGATGTTTACCCTGGTTACAGCTTACCGCAGCTGCCAGACGCCGGCTCCTGCTCCCTGCTCGCTTCATTTCGTTGCTCTCTCGCTGTCACACACAGCGATCTGTGTGTCACAGTGGGAGAGCGCCTTTGAAGAAAACGAACCAGGGCTGTGTGTAACAAGCAGCGATCTCGCAGCAGGGGCCAGATCGCTGCTCATTGTCACACACAGCGAGATCGCTAATGAGGTCACTGCTGCATCACAAAAAACGTGACTCAGCAGCGATCTCGGTAGCGAGCTCGCTGTGTGTGAAGCACCCCTAAGGGCAGGTTTGCCGACAAGGCAGCATAACGTGGGTGTCCCTGCAGATAGAGGAGACGGGAGCCAGAGATACTGGGTGAAAGAGGAGCCAGAGATAGCGGGAGAGAGAAGAGCCAGAGATGGCGGGAGAGAGAGGAGCAAGAGATAGCGGGAGAAAGAGGACCCAGATATAGCAGGAGAAAGAGGAGCAAGAGATAGCGGGAGAGAGAGGAGCAAGAGATAGCGGGAGAAAGACAAACCAGAGATAGTGGGAGAGAGAGGAGCCAGAGATAGCGGGAGAGAGAAGAGCCAGAGATACCGGGAGAAAGAGGAGCCAGAGATAGTGGGAGAAAGAGGAGCAAGAGATACCGGGAGAAAGAGTAACCAGAGATAGCGGGAGAAAGAGGAACCAGAGATAGCGGGAGAAAGAGGAACCAGAGATAGCGGGAGAAAGAGGTGCCAGAGATAGCTGGAGAAAGAGGAGCAAGAGATACCGGGAGAAAGAGTAACCAGAGATAGCGAGAGAAAGAGGAACCAGAGATAGCGGGAGAAAGAGGTGACAGAGATAGCGGGATAAAGAGGAGCAAGAGATAGCGGGAGAGAGAGGAGCAAGAGATAGCGGGAGAGAGAGGAACCAGAGATAGCGGGAGAAAGAGGAGCCAAAGATAGCGGGAGAAAGAGGAGCCAGAGATAGCGGGAGAAAGAGGAGCCAGAGATAGCGGCAGAAAGAGGAGCCAGAGATAGCGGCAGAAAGAGGAGCCAGAGATAGCGGGAGAAAGAGGAGCCAGAGATAGCGGGAGAAAGAGGAACAAGAGATAGCGGGAGAAAGATGAGCCAAAGATAGCAGGAGAGAGATGAACCAGAGATAGCGGGAGAGAGAGGAACCAGAGATAGCGGGAGAGAGAGGAGCCAGAGATAGCGGGAGAAAGAGGAACCAGAGATAGCGGGAGAGAGAGGAGCCAGAGATAGCAGGAGAAAGAGGAACCAGAGATAGCAGGATAAAGAGGAGCCAGAGATAGCGAGAGAGAGAGGAGCCAGAGATAGCGGGAGAAAGAGGAACCAAAGATAGCGGGAGAAAGAGGAACAAGAGATAGCGGGAGAAAGATGAGCCAAAGATAGCGGGAGAGAGAGGAAACAGAGATAGCGGGAGAGAGAGGAAACAGAGATAGCGGGAGAGAGAGGAGCCAGAGATAGCGGGAGAGAGAGGAGCCAGAGATAGCGGGAGAGAGAGGAGCCAGAGATAGCGGGAGAGGAGCCAGAGATAGTGGGAGAAAGAGGAAACAGAGATAGTAGGAGAAACAGGAACCAGAGATAGCGGGAGAGAGAGGAGCCAGAGATAGCGGGAGAAAGAGGAACCAGAGATAACGGGAGAAAGAGGAACCAGAGATAACGGGAGAAAGAGGAGCCAGAGATAGCGAGAGAAAGAGCAACCAGAGATAGCGGGAAAAAGAGGAGCCAGAGATAGCGGGAAAAAGAGGAGCCAGAGATAGCGGGAGAAAGAGGAGCCAGAGAGAGCGGGAGAAAGAGGAACCAGAGATAGCGGGAGAAAGAGGAGCCAGAGATGGCGAGAGAAAGAGGAGCCAGACATACCAGGAGAAAGAGGAACCAGAGATAGCGTGGGAAAGAGGAACCAGAGATAGCAGTAGAGAGAGGAACCAGAGATAGCGGGAGAAAGAGCAACCAGAGATAGCGGGATAAAGAGGAGCCAGAGATAGCGAGAGAGAGAAGAGCCAGAGATAGCGGGAGAAAGAGGAACCAAAGATAGTGGGAGAAAGAGGAACAAGAGATAGCGGGAGAAAGATGAGCCAAAGATAGTGGGAGAGAGATGAACCAGAGATAGCGGGAGAGAGAGGAAACAGAGATAGCGGGAGAGAGAAGAGCCAGAGATAGCGGGAGAGAGAGGAGCCAGAGATAGTGGGAGAAAGAGAAAACAGAGATAGTAGGAGAAATAGGAACCAGAGATAGCGGGAGAAATAGGAGCCAGAGATAGCGGGAGAGAGAGGAGCCAGAGATAGCGGGAGAGAGAGGAGCCAGAGATAGCGGGAGAAAGAGGAGCCAGAGATAACGGGAGAAAGAGGAGCCAGAGATAGCGGGAGAAAGCACAACCAGAGATAGCGGGAAAAAGAGGAGCCAGAGATAGCGGGAAAAAGAGGAGCCAGAGATAGCGAGAGAAAGAGGAGCCAGAGAGAGCGGGAGAGAGAGGAACCAGAGATAGTGGGAGAAAGAGGAGCCAGAGATGGCGAGAGAAAGAGGAGACAGACATACCAGGAGAAAGAGGAACCAGAGATAGCGGGAGAAAGAGCAACCAGAGATAGCGGGATAAAGAGAAGCCAGAGATAGCGAGAGAGAGAGGAGATAGCGGGAGAAAGAGGAGCCAGAGATAGCGGGAGAAAGAGGAGCCAGAGATAGCGGGAGAGAGAGGAACCAGAGATAGCGGGAGAAAGAGGAGCCAGAGATGGTGAGAGAAAGAAGAGCCAAACATACCAGGAGAAAGAGGAACCAGAGATAGCGGGGGAAAGAGGAACCAGAGATAGCAGTAGAGAGAGGAACCAGAGATAGCGGGAGAAAGATGAGCCAGAGATAGCGGGAGAGAGAGGAGCAAGAGATAGCTGGAGAAAGAGGAGCCAGACATAGCGGGAGAAAGAGGAGCCAGACATAGCGGGAGAAAGAGGAACCAGAGATAGTGGGAGAAAAAGAAACCAGAGATAGCGGGTGAAAGAGGAACCAGAGATAGCAGGAGAAAGATGAGCCAGAGATAGCGGGAGAAAGAGGAACCAGACATAGCGGCAGAAAGATGAGCCAGAGATAGCGGGAGAAGGATGAGCCAGAGATAGCAGGAGAAAGATGAGCCAGAGATAGCCGGACAAAGAGGAGCCAGAGATGGCGGGAGAAAGAGGAGCCAGAGATGGCAGGCGAAAGAGGAGCCAGACATAGCGGGAGAGAGAGGAACCAGAGATAGCGAGAGAGAGGAGCAAGAGATAGTGGGAGAAAGAGGAGCAATAGATAGTGGGAGAAAGAGAACCCAGACATAGCGGGAGAAAGAGAACCCAGACATAGCTGGAAAAAGAGGAATCAGAGATAGCGGGACAAAGAGAAGGAAGAGATAGCGGGAGAAAGAGGAAGCAGAGATAGCGGGACAAAGAGAAGGAAGAGATAGCGGGAAAAAGAGGAGCAAGATATAGCAGGAGAAAGGGAAGCCAGAGATAGCGGGAGAGAGGGAGGAGCCAGAGATAACGGAGAAAGAGGAACCAGAGATAGTGGGAGAGAGAAGAGCAAGATATAGCAGGAGAAAGGGGAGCCAGAGATAGCGGGAGAGAGAGGAACCAGAGATAGCGGGAGAAAGAGGAGCCAGAGATAGCAGGAGAGAGAGGATCCAGAGATAGTTCGAGAAAGAGGAACCAGAGATAGCGGGAGAAAGAGGAACCAGAGATAGTGGGCGAGAATGGAGCCAGAGATAGCGAGAGAGAGGAGCAAGAGATAGTGGGAGAAAGAGGAGCAAGAGATAGCGGTAGAAAGAGGAGCCAGACATAGCGGAAGAAAGAGAACCCAGACATAGCGGGAGAAAGAGAACCCAGACATAGCGGGAGAAAGAGAACCCAGACATAGCGGGAGAAAGAGGAACCAGAGATAGCGGGACAAAAAGAAGGAAGAGATAGCGGGAGAGAGAGGAGCAAAAGATCGACAAAACATGAACAAAACAGAATTCATCATCGTTCCACTACCTCAGGCAAATACACCCCCCCTGACCTATCCATCAAAGTCAATGGCTGCTTACTCTCCCCAGTCCCGCATGCTTGCTACCTCAGATTAACCCTTGACTGTGCTCTGTCCTTCAAGCCACACATCCAAGCCCTCTTCAACTCCTGCTGACTCCAACTCAAAAATATTTCCTGAATTCATACATTGCTTTCCCAAGAAGCTGCAAAAACACTAGTGCATGCCCTCATCATCTCGTGCCTAGACTATTGCAACCTCCTTCTCTGTGGCCTCGCTTCCAACACTCTTGCACCCCTACAATCTATCCTAAACTCTGCGGCCTGATTAATCCACCTTCCCATCGCTACTCCTCGGCCTCTCCTCTCTGCCAATCCCTTCACTGGCTTCCCATTGCCCAAAGACTTCAATCTAAAACCCTATCCATTGCATACAAAACCATCCACAACCTGTCTCCTCCATACATCTGTGACCTAGTCTCCCGGTATTTACCTGCACGTAACCTCAGATCCTCACAAGATTTCCTTCTCTACTCCCCTCTTATCTCCTCGGCCCACAATCACAAACAAGATTTCTCCCGTGCCTCCCCCATACTCTGGAATGCTCTACCCCAACACATTAGACTCTCACCTAACGTGGAAACCATCAAATTAACCTGAAGACCTACCTCTTCCGACAAACCTACAACCTGCAGTCACCCTCAGTCTGATATAGTGCCGCACGACCAGCTCTACACACACCTACTGTACCCTCACCCATCCCCTGTAGACTATTAGCACTCATGGGCAGGGTCCTCTCTCCTCCTGTACCCTCACCCATCCCCTGTGGACTATGAGCTCTCGCGGGCAGGCTTATCTCTCCTCTTGTACCCTCACCCATCCCCTGTGGACTGTGAGCTCTCGCGGGCAGGGTCCTCTCCCTCCTGTCCTTCAACCATCACCTGTAGACTGTTAGCCCTCGCGGGCAGGGTCCTCACCCCTCCTGTACCCTCACCTCTTTCCTGTAGACTGTGATTCTCGCGAGCAGGGTCCTATCTCCTCCTGTACCCTCACCCATCCCATGTAGACTGTGAATCCTCACGGGCAGGGTCCTCTGTCCTCTTGTAGCCTCACCTATCCCATGTAGACTGTGAGTCCTCACGGGCAGGGTCCTCTGTCCTCCTCTACCCTCACCCATTTCTTGTGGATTGTGATACTCGTGGGCAGGGTCCTCTCTCCTCCTGTACCAGTCTGTGCCTTGTTTTGTTTATGATTATTGTCCCCATTTTTATTATGTATGCCTCTTTTCACATGTAAAGCGCCATGGAATAAATTGTGCTATAATAATAATAATATATGTACGTATCTGTGTATGTGCGTGTCTGTGTGTGCATATGGGCTATTAAGACTCCTTTGTCTGGGGCCCAAGAAAACCTGGTGCCGGCCCTGGGGGTAAGGTAGGAACCCCTGGATCTTGGTATACTGCGTTGGTGGGATTTCTGTGGAAAAGCTTTGTCTGCCATTATACCAGTAATGTGGACTCTGAGTGTCACTACCGTGGGGGGGGGGACCTGGATGTGGACCATCTGCTACAGATAAATCGGCAATATCATATAAATGTGCCCTCAGATTAATAGTTACAGTTACATAGGTTGAATAAAGCCCTCACTCTGTCTAGTTCCCTCTTCCTCGATCAATTATATATTTTGTTTCTAAATCATTTATAACGAACAATGTTTGTACTGAGAAATCATCCAGCCCTGATATAAAGCTGTTATAGTGTCGGCCATTACTACCTCTTGTGGTCGGCATTCCACATATAGACTGCTCTAACTGTAAAGAACCCTTTCCTATTCAGCTGCTGGAATCGCTTTTCTTCCACTCGCAGTGAGTGCCCCCTGGTCCTTAGTATTGTCTTTGGAAGGAATAAGTCCTGTGCCGTCCTTTATATTGACCACACATGTATTTATACATATAATGAGAACTCCTCTGAGACGTCTTTTTCACCTCTCATCATACGGGCGGCCTCCATTACTCATCATACGGACGGCCTCCATTCCTTGCAATAATCTAGTTGCCGCCTTTGAACTGACTTTAACTTCTGAATGTCCTTTTTAAAATGTGGAGCCCAAAACTGGATCCCATATTCCAGATGTGCCTTACCAGTGATTTATAAAGGGGGAACAATATGTTGGGAACTCGGGATCTCTCTTTTTCTCCTCCCTTTAGCAGCGGCTGCCTGACATTGAGTGCTGCTGTTCAGTTACTTGTACCCAGAATCCCCCGCTCTTTCTCCTGTTCTGTAGTCTGGAGTTTACTTCCATTTAATGTATACGCAGCTATAGGATTACTCCATCCTAGGTGCATTACTTTACATATATCACCATTACATCTCCTCTGTCCATTGTCTGCCCATTCCCACATCTTATCCAGATTATTCTGTAATATTTTATCAAGGTCAGTTTTTAATATCCTACATAGTTTGGTGTTATCAGCAAAGACTGATATTTTACTATCAATCCCATCCACAAGGTCCTTAATAAAGAGATTAAAAAGGATGTCTCAGCACAGATCCCTGCGATCCCCACTGCTCCCAGTACAGATCCCTGCAGTCCCCACTGCTCCCAGTACAGATCCCTGCAGTCCCCACTGCTCCCAGTACAGATCCCTGCAGTCCCCACTGCTCCCAGTACAGATCCCTGCAGTCCCCACTGCTCCCAGTACAGATCCCTGCAGTCCCCACTGCTCCCAGTACAGATCCCTGCAGTCCCCACTGCTCCCAGTACAGATCCCTGCAGTCCCCACTGCTCCCAGTACAGATCCCTGCAGTCCCCACTGCTCCCAGTACAGATCCCTGCAGTCCCCACTGCTCCCAATACAGATCCCTGCGGTCCCCACTGCTCCCAGTACAGATCCTTGTTGTCCCCACTGCTCCCAGTACAGATCCTTGTTGTCCCCACTGCTCCCAGTACAGATCCCTGTAGTCCCCACTGCTCCCAGTACAGATCCCTGTAGTCCCCACTGCTCCCAGTACAGATCCCTGCGGTTTCCACTGCTCACAGTACAGATCCCTGTAGTCCCCACTGCTCCCAGCATAGATCCCTGCGGTTTCCACTGCTCCCAGTACAGATCCTTGTTGTCCCCACTGCTCCCAGTACAGATCCTTGTTGTCCCCACTGCTCCCAGTACAGATCCCTGTAGTCCCCACTGCTCCCAGTACAGATCCCTGTAGTCCCCACTGCTCCCAGTACAGATCCCTGCGGTTTCCACTGCTCACAGTACAGATCCCTGTAGTCCCCACTGCTCCCAGTACAGATCCCTGCGGTTTCCACTGCTCCCAGTACAGATCCCTGCGGTTTCCACTGCTCACAGTACAGATCCCTGCGGTCCTCACTGCTCCCAGTACAGATCCCTGCGGTCCTCACTGCTCCCAGTACAGATTGCTGCAAACTCCACTGCTCAAAGTACAGATCCCTGGTCCCCACTACTCCCAGTACAGATTCCTGCAGTCTCCACTGCTCCCAGTAAAGAACCCTGCGGTCCCCCACTGCTCCCAGTACAGATCCATGCAGTCCCCATTGCTCCCAGTACAGATCCATGCGGTCCCCACTGCTCCCAGTACAGATCCCTGCGGTCTCCACTGCTGACTATAGCCCAATTAGAGAATGTACCATTTATGATGACTTTGTTTCCTATCTTTTAGCCAATTTGTTACTCATCTGCTTATAGTTTCGCCCGGTCGCAGCTTCTGGAGCTTTAGTATAAGGCTATTATGTGGTACAATATCAAATGCCTTTGCAAAGTCCAATAAATCCCATCAGCTGCATTACCAATATCCAGATCTGCACTTACCTCCTCACAGAACCCCAACATGTTGGTCAGACATGACTTATCTTTCATGAATCCATGCTGTGTCAGTTATTATATTATTTTCTGAAATATGTTGTTGCATGTCATCTGTTAGGCTATGTGCGCACGTTGCGTAATTACATGCAGTTACGCTGCGCTTTGTAGCGCAGCGTAACTGCATGCGTCCTGCGTCCCCTGCATAACCTATGGAGATTATGCAGGAGCTGTGCGCACGTGGCGTCTTAGAATGCAGCGCTTCGGCTGCTGCCCGAAGCGCGCGTTCTAAGAAGTGACATGTCACTTCTTCCGTGCGCTTTGCCGGCAGCTCCTGCTCTGTCTATGGGAGGAGCTGCAGGCAGAGCGCATGGAATCGGGGGTTTTTTTTCCACTACGGACATTTTCTGCAGCGATTGGAAGCGCACGTGTGCTCTTCAGAAGTTTCTGCAGTGACTGTACGCAACGTGTGTAAAAATAGCCTAAAAATGCCCTAAAAAAATCTTGGTCACCACTGATGTCAGACTACTGGCCGGTAGTTACCTGGATCCACCCTCCTGCCACTGCATTCTAATATTTCACCACCAGGGGGAGGCAAACCACAAGGTATGTACCTAATGGACATAAACTATCAGTTAAGAAATGTGATAGTATGTACAGGAAGCAATAATTTGCAGATCTATATAGGTCGGTGGTGTAATAATGTGCAGGATATATCGCTATGTATCTGTCAGGAGGTGGAGGAGCGATGCTCTGCAGAGAGGTCAATGGTGTAATAATCTGCAGACTATATCATTATGTATCTGTCAGGAGGTGGAGGAGCGATGCTGTGCAGAGAGGTAAGTGGAGTAATAATCTGCAGGATATATCATTATGTATCTGCCAGGTGGTGGAGTAGCGATGTTCTGCAGATCTGTAGAGGTCAGTGATGTAATCTGCAGGATATATCATTATGTATCTGCCAGGTGGTGGAGTAGCGATGCTCTGCAGATCTGTAGAGGTCAGTGATGTAATCTGCAGGATATATCATTATGTATCTGTCGGGAGGTGGAGGAATGATGCTCTGCAGATCTGTAGAGGTCAGTGGTATAATAATCTGCAGATTATATCATTATGTATCTGTCAGGAGGTGGAGGAGCGGATGTTCTACAGAGAGGTCAGTGGTGTAATAATCTGCAGGATATTTAATTATGTATATGTCAGGAGGTGGAGGAGCAATGCTCTGCAGAGAGGTCAGTAGTGTAATAATCTGCAGGATATAGCACTATGTGTCAGGAGGTGGAGGAGCAATGCTCTGCAGAGAGGTCAGTAGTGTAATAATCTGCAGGATATATCACTATGTATCTGTCAGGAGGTGGAGTAGCGATGCTCTGCAGATCTGTAGAGGTCAGTGGTATAATACTCTGCAGACTATATCATTATGTATCTGTCAGGAGGTGGAGGAGCGGATGTTCTACAGACAGGTCAGTAGTGTAATAATCTGCAGGATATAGCACTATGTGTCAGGAAGTGGAGGAGCGATGCTCTGCAGAGAGGTTAGTAGTGTAATAATCTGCAGGATATATCACTATGTATCTGTCAGGAGGTGGAGGAGCGATGCTCTGCAGAGAGGTCAGTAGTGTAATAATCTGCAGGATATATCACTGTATCTGTCAGGAGGTGGAGTAGCGATGCTCTGCAGATCTGTAGAGGTCAGTGGTATAATACTCTGCAGACTATATCATTATGTATCTGTCAGGAGGTGGAGGAGCGGATGTTCTACAGACAGGTCAGTAGTGTAATAATCTGCAGGATATAGCACTATGTGTCAGGAAGTGGAGGAGCGATGCTCTGCAGAGAGGTTAGTAGTGTAATAATCTGCAGGATATATCACTATGTATCTGTCAGGAGGTGGAGGAGCGATGCTCTGCAGAGAGGTCAGTAGTGTAATAATCTGCAGGATATATCACTATGTATCTGTCAGGAGGTGGAGTAGCGATGCTCTGCAGATCTGTAGAGGTCAGTGGTATAATACTCTGCAGACTATATCATTATGTATCTATCAGGAGGTGGAGGAGCGGATGTTCTACAGAGAGGTCAGTGGTGTAATAATCTGCAGGATATATCTATATATCTGTCAGGAGGTGGAGGAGCGATGCTCTGCAGATTCTGGTCTCCATCCTGCAGACTTCTCTATTTTCTGGATATTCTCATTTTTTCGGAATTGTGCGTGGACTCTGCTGTGATTGGTTGGGGAAGGTCACATGTCGGCTCCAGGACGAGAAATCTGAATTGTTTCACTTATTCGCCAGTTTTCTTAAAGGGAAACTCCACCTAAGATTCCGAAGCAGCAGGAAAGGATCAGCTCAGCATCCAGCCGCGCAGAGCTGCCGCTACAGACGGTCGCATTTTATATTCAGTCATTGCTGCACTTGTGTTTAATACAGTAGGTAATCCGAACAAGCAGTGCTGCAGTGTAAAGCAGAGGGGACGGACATGGCAGCTTCTACCTCTAATAAACGAGTAATGGAGACAGTGACAATACAAAACAGGAGCCATTGATCAGAGCGACAGAGCAGAAAGACGAATAGGAGAGGACGCGGCTTCTGTGGAAGAGACAGAGGAATCTACCAGCATCTCCGGACTCATTCACCTCAGGGACAGGAACTCCTGCCGAAATATCAGAGGAAGACTGCGGCAGAGTGGCCACAGAAAGCAGAGAAAACCGTGCACTCACTGAGCAAGCAGGGTATGCTGCGAGATTTCAGCTCTGAAGACTGCAGAATAGTGAGTGCAGCTCTGGAGTATAATACAGGAGGTAACTTAGCATTAGTAATGCAAATGTATTTACACAGTGACTGCACCATCAGAATAGTGAGTGCAGCTCTGCAGTATAATACAGGAGGTAACTCAGGAGCAGTATTGTAATATATGTATACAGTTCGTGCACTTGCAGAATAGTGAGTGCAGCTCTGCAGTATAATGCAGGGGGTAACTGAGGATCAGTAATGTAATGTATGTACATAGTGATTGCACCAGCAGAATAGTGAGTGCAGCTCTGGAGTATAATACAGGAGTTAACTCAGGATCAGTATTGTAATGTATGTACACAGTTAGTGCACTAGCAGAATAATGAGTGCAGCTCTGGAGTATAATACAGGAGGTAACTCAGGATCAGTAATGTATGTACACGGCTAGGCTAGGCTAGGAAAATGTGCGCTTCAGAGCGCAGCTGAAAAGCTGCGTTCTGAAGCGCATGGTGCCGGCAGATTCGTGCGCTCTGCATGCTGCCTCTCCCTATAGACAGCATGCAGCATGCAGAACGCACGAAAGAAGTGACATGTCACTTCTTAGAACGCAGCGATTCGGCAAGCAGCCGAATCGCTGCGTTCTAACATGCCACGTTCGCACGGCCCCTGCACAATCTCCATAGATTGTGCAGGGGACGCAGGACGCATGCAGTTACGCTGCGGTGCAGAACGCAGCGTAACTGCATGTAATACGCACACGTGCGCACATACCCTAAGTGCACTAGCAGAATAGTGAGTGCAGCTCTGGAGTATACTACAGGAGGTAACTCAGGATCAGTATTGTAATGTATGTACACAGTTAGTGCACCAGCAGAATAGCGAGTGCAGCTCTGGAGTATAATACAGGAGGTAACTCAGGGTCAGTAATGTA
Organism: Anomaloglossus baeobatrachus; assembly: GCF_048569485.1. Taxonomy (NCBI): domain Eukaryota; kingdom Metazoa; phylum Chordata; class Amphibia; order Anura; family Aromobatidae; genus Anomaloglossus; species Anomaloglossus baeobatrachus. The sequence continues at coordinate 218,465,590 of NC_134360.1, read as the reverse complement.
ATGTACATGCACAGTGACTGCACCAGCAGAATAGTGATTGCAGCTCTGCAGTATAATGCAGGATGTAACTCAGGGTCAGTAATGTAATGTACGTACACAGTGACTGCACCAGCAGAATAGTGATTGCAGCTCTGGAGTATAATACAGGAGGTAACTGAGGATCAGTAATGTAATGTATGTACACAGTGACTGCACCAACAGAATAGTGAGTGCAGCTCTGGAGTGTAATGAAGGTAGGACTGCTGTATGGCGGTTTGCTCTGCAGATGTCGCCGCCCCAGGCTGTGGAGACTGGTACAAGGTGAGCTGGTTACTCCTTTTCAGCTATTGACACAGAACCCGCATGTCGACATTCCTCTGCCAACCACTGGGGATAGCACAACACGCCCCAGGGCGAGGAGCCGGGCAAGTAAATGATATAAGGGCTGCTGGTTACTGGTAGGTGACAGATATGTACTCCTCTCCGCCGGTGTCAGACGGACACGTTTCTGCATCTTTTTTACCCCCATATAAGTTATATAGAGAGTTCTGGACTTGGCTCCGCCTCTTTACTGTCCGCCCCGCCCCAATGATATTGACTTTCTGCAGGGAGGAAAAGATCACCTGTATATTACACCTGTATCCTGTATATCACCAGTGCAATCTGTATGATCGTCACCTGTATATATTCTGTATATTACACTTATATCCTGCATATCACTCATGTAATCTATGTCACCTGTACAATACACAAATCCTGTATATTACACACATCCTGTATATTACACATATATCTTGTATATTACACCTGTATATTACACACTTATGTTGTCTATTACACCTATATCCTGTATATTACACAGATATTCTATATATTACACCTGTATATTATACATATATCCTTTATATTTCTCTTGTAAATTACACATATATCCTGTATATTACACATATACTGTATATTGTATATTACACATAGATCCTCCCTATTATTCCTGTACATTACACACACATCCTGTATATTACACTTACCGGTATAAATTACACAGATATCCTGTATATTACAAACATATCCTGTATGTTACACCTGTATATTACACACTTATGCTGTATATTACTTCTGTACATTACAAACTTATCTTGTATATTGCGCACATATCCTGTATATTACATCTGTATACATATCTTGTATATTACACTTATATCTTGTATATTACATGCATATCCTGTACATTACACCTGTATACTACACGCATTCTGTATATTACACAGATATCTTGTATATTACATCTGTATATTACAAATGTATCCTGTATATTACACATATATCTTGTATATTACCCCTATATATTACAAATACAGTATATTCTCTATATTACACCAGTATATTACACACATATTCTGTATATTACACAGATATCTTCTATATTACATCTGTATATTATAAATGTATCCTATATATTACACAGATATCTTGTATATTATCCCTGTATATTACAAATATGTTCTCTATATTACACCGGTATATTACACACATATCCTGTATATGACACAGATATCTTGTATATTACACCTGTATTACACATACTGTATATCCTGTATATTACTCATATAACCTGTATATTACACACATCCTGTATATTACACATATATCCTGTATATTACACACATATATCCTGTATATTGCACAGATATCCTGTATATTACACCTGTATATTACACACATATCCTGTATATTACACATATAACCTGTATATTACACCTGTATATTACAAACATATATCCTGTATATTGCACAGATATCCTGTATATTACACCTGTATATTACACAGATATCTTGTATATTACACCTGTATATTACACACATATCCTGTATATTACACACATATCCTGTATATTACACCTGTATATTACACACATATCCTGTATATTACACACACACATATCCTGTATATTACATACATTTCCTGTATATTACACCTGTATATTACACACATATCCTGTATATTACACCTGTATATTACACACATATCCTGTATATTACACCTGTATGTTACACACACATATCCTGTATATTACATACATTTCCTGTATATTACACCTGTATATTACATACATATCCTGTATATTGCATCTGTATATTACACACATATCCTATATATTACACCTGTATATTAGACACACATATCCTGCATATAACACACATACAGTATCTTGTATATTACATACACATCGTGTATATTACACCTGCATATTACATACATATCCTGTATATACAAGTGTAATATACAGGATGTGTGTAATATACAGGTGTAATATACAGGATATGTGTGTAATATATAAGTGTAATATACAGGATATGTGTATAATATACAGGTGTAATATACAGGATATTTACACACATATCCTGTATATTACACCTGTATATTACACACATATCCTGTATATTACACCTGTATATTACACACATATCCTGTATATTACACCTGTATATTACACACATATCCTGTATATTACACCTGCATGTCGCCCCTTTCCTTCTGACCGCCCTTCCCCCTGGGCTGCGGCTTCTCCTGGTTAATGATGAACTTTTTCGGGTCACCGGGCGTCACCGCGATGCTTCCTCTTTAACTCTTTCCTCCCACGACGCAGCACAGTTTAACTCGTGCACTGCTGGTGCTGGGGGACGTTACAGGGAGGGTTTGGCAGAGGGAGGTGGAAGGAGGAAGAGAGAAGGCAAAACCAGCGGGAGGAGGCTGGGAGCGCCGGGCAAGAGTTGGGCAAATCCACGATCTTTCTTCGATCTCTACCCGATCTGGATCTCTGGGACAAGGTAAGAGAAAGGGACTCCCCTAATATTCGTTATCTCCGGAGCTCGTACCCACTGAGCCACCGAGGAAACCCGGAGCGCTGAACTTCTCCTCAGAGAACCGACCGCGGAGGACGTCAGCCCCGGGAATCGGCCGACACCAAGGATCCCAGCGACCAGATCGGGGAAACCCAGGAGATCCGTATACCGCACACTGACACCAACTGGTGGCGACATGGAGGAATAATAAAGCAAATCCCGGGGGAGAGACCGAGGCGGAAACACAGTCTGCTCAATATTATTATTATTATTATTATTATTATTTATTTGATTATTTTATCCACTGATGCTAATGTCTCTTATTGAGAGAGAAGCAACTGATAATGTGATGATGGAGCCGAGAATCAAAACCATCGAATTCACCCACCTCTATATAAGTCACCTCCCCTGTATTCAGCTATCATGACCAACAGCCCCCCAACCAGTATATTACTATACATAGGAGAAGTATTATAGTAGTTATATTATTGTACATAGGAGCAGTATTACACCGGGTGCAGAATTATTAGGCAAGTTGTATTTTAGAGGATTTTTTTTATTATTGATCAATAACTATGTTCTCAATCAACCCAAAAGACTCATAAATAGCAAAGCTTAATATTTTTGGAAGTTGGAGTGGGGGTTTTAGATCTGGCTATCTTAGGAGGATATCTGTTTGTGCAGGAAACTATTACTGTGCAGAATTATTAGGCAACTTAATAAAAAACAAATATATTCCAATGTCACTTGTTTATTTTCACCAGGTAAACCAATATAACTACACAAAATTTACAAATAAACATTTCTGACATGCAAAAACAAACCCCCAAAAAATGAGTGACCAATATAGCCACCTTTCTTTCTGATGACACTCAACAGCCACCATCCATAGATTCTGTCATTGCTTGATCTGTTTACGATCAACATTGCGTGCAGCAGCCACCACAGCCTCCAGACACTGTTCCAAGTGGTGTACTGTTTTCCCTCCCTGTGGATCTCACATTTTATGAGGAACCACAGGTTCTCTATGGGGTTCAGATCAGGTGAACAAGGGGGCCCTGTCATTATTTTTTCATCTTTTAGACCTTTACTGGCCAGCCACGCAGTGGAGTAGTTGGATGCATGTGATGGAGCATTGTCCTGCATCAAAATCATGTTTTTCTTGAACGATACCGACTTCTTCCTGTACCACGGCTTGAAGAAGTTGTCTTCCAGAAACTGGCAGTAGGTCTGGGAGTTGAGCTTCACTCCATCCTCAACCCGAAAAGGTCCCACAAGTTCATCTTTGATGATACCAGCACATACCAGTACCCACCTCCACCTTGCTGGCGCCTGAGTCTGAGTGGAGCTCTCTGCCCTTTACTGATCCAGCCTCTGGCCCATCCATCTGGCCCATCAAGAGTCATTCTCATTTCATCAGTCCATAAAACCTTTGAAAAATCAGTCTTAAGATATTTCTTGGCCCAGTCTTGACGTTTTATCTTATGTTTCTTGTTCAGAGGTGGTGGTTTTTCAGCCTTCCTTACCTTGGCCATGCCCCTGAGTATGGCACACCTTGTGCTTTTTGATACTCCAGTAACATTGCAGCTCTGAAATATGGCCAAACTGGTGGCAAATGACACCTTGGCAGCTTCACTTGATTTTCTTGCTTGATTTAACTCAATTCATGGGCAGTTATTTTGCACCTTTTTTGCCCAACACGCTTCTTGCGACCCTGTTGGCTATTTGCCATGAAACACTTAATTGTTCAGTGATCACGCCTCAAAAGTTTGGCAATTTCGAGACTGCTGCATCACTCTGCAAGACTTCTCACAATTTTGGACTTTTCAGAGCCCGTCAAATCTCTCTTCTGACCCATTTTGCCAAAGGAAAGGAAGTTGCCTAATAATTAAGCACACCTTATATAGGGTGTTGATAAAACTGTAGGGGGGAAAAAAGCGCAATAGGGTCTTACCCGGTATGAGGGTAGACAGACAAGACAAAGAAGCACTCACCTGGTGAGGTTGTGCCAGTCACAACCCCTTATGATAGCCTGTGAGTGCCTGGTGGTTTAGCTGCAGCCCCGGGAGAGGAAGTTTGTATCACACAGGTAGAAGAGAAGACCGGGTTTATGCCGCGCTAAAAACCACTGATGCGTGTAAATTAAAAGATTTCCTTTTTATTTGACAGTTCCTACGCGTTTCAGAGACATCCGTCTCCTTCCTCAGGAAAATAAATCATAATGATTTCTTTTCCTGAGGAAGGAGACGGATGTCTCTGAAAAGCGTAGGAACTGTCAAATAAAAAGGAAATCTTTTTACACGCATCAGTGGTTTTTAGCGCGGCATAAACCCGGTCTTCTCTTCTACCTGTGTGATAGGGTGTTGATGTCATTACACCGCACCCCTCCTCATTACAGAGATGCACATCACCTGATTTACTTAATTGGTAGTTGGCTCTCAGCCTATACAGCTGGAGTAGGACAACATGTATAAAAAGCATCATGGGATCAAAATATTAATTTGCCTAATAATTTTGCACACAGTATATAGTAGTTATATTCTTGTACATAGGGGTCAGTATTATAGTAGTTATATTCTTCTACATAGTGGACAATATTATAGTAGTTATATTCTTGTACATAGGAGCAGTATTATAGTAATAATAATTTTATTCATTTATATAGCGCTATTAATTCCACAGCGCTTTTCATACATTGGCAACACTGTCCCCATTGGGGCTCACAATCTAGAGTCCCTATCTGTATGTCTTTGGAGTGTGGGAGGAAGCTGGAGTACCCGGAGGAAACCCACGCAAACACGGGGAGAACATACAAACTCCTTTGCAGATAGTGTCCTTGGGTGGGTTTTGAACCTAGGACCCCAGCGCTGCAAGACTGCAGTGCTAACCACTGAGCCACCGTGCCGCCCTAGGCATATTATTGTACAAAGGAGCAGTATTATAGTAGTTATATTCTTGTACATAGGGGGCAGTATTATAGTAGTTATATTCTTGTACATAGGGGCAGTATTATAGCAGTTATATTCCTGTACATAGGGGCAGTATTATAGTAGTTATATTCTTGTACATAGGGGGCAGTATTATAGTAGTTATATTCTTGTACATAGGGGGCAGTATTATAGTAGTTATATTCTTGAACATAGGGGCAGTATTATAGTAGTTATATTCTTGTACATAGGGGGCAGTATTATAGTAGTTATATTCTTGTACATAGGGGGCAGTATTATAGTAGTTATATATATAGTAGTTATATATATGTACATAGGGGCAGTATTATCGCAGTTATATTACTGTACATAGGAGCAGTATTATAGTAGTTATATTCTTATACATAGGGGGCAGTATTATAGTGGTTATATTCTTGTATATAGGAGCAGTATTATAGTAGTTATATTCTTGTACATAGAAGCAGTATTATAGTAGTTATATTCCTGTACATAGGAGCGGTATTATAGCAGTAATATTCTTGCATATAGGGGAGTATTATTGGTTGGTATTAATTTTGCACCTGAATCTATGACACATTTTGAATTCTTTGTAGACCTTTGTAGTGATGGTGCTGACTGTAGTCACCACTTTCCTTTTTCTTGGCCTCATGATTTTGCTATATTCTGCGGTTGCTATTAATTATATCTCTCGTGTGTGGATATTATAGGATTTGGATTCTGGGCTTCACTTCTGAACTTTTCTTTATAAACAGTGAAAATATTTTCTCCTTAAAATAGCCCAGGGGAGATAATTCTGCTGGGAAGAAGGGACCTGATGTCCCGAGACCCTTATATAGAACGAGGAATTTGTCCTTAATAATATAATACATGAATCCGCAGCCTCTGTTTTACTGGGGGAAAAAAAGTCGAAGCTTAAAAGTAGCAGATGCAGAATCTGTAGATATCACCACATTCCCGCAGACATTTGGGAAGATTTGCAGCCCCTGCCCCAATGAGGGGAAAGTATGAAATGTCCTGATCGCTCCCGTCACTCCGGCTTCATGGCACTGCTCAATCTTTGCTGTTGAATCCATTTATGTTTCATGATCTCGGCTCATTCTCCTTTATGTGATGAAGTCGACTCCTCTGCACAGCTGAGGGTTTGTTACAATTGTAGCCAGTAGAGATAATCCACTCAGAGCCCGACCTCAGACTGACACATTGTAACGAACTATCAGAAGAGAGAATTGCTTTGTTCTTCACAAACTGTTGGAATCTGGATTCATTTGTAGCAAATTCCAGGATTTATTATTATTACATTAAATCTCTTTGAGATGAGATTTTTTTTTTTATTTACAAATTTGGAAAGTTCAGTTTTCATCAGAAGGCAGAGACGTAATTGGTGAGGAGCAGTACGACCTGTTCACTGTACAGTGTCCCCCCTCTCTGTGTGTCTCTTCCTTTGTGTGCCCCCCCTCTGTGTTCCCCCCCTCTGTATCCCTCCCCCTCTATTCCCCCCCTTCTGTGCCCATCTCCCTCTGTTTATCCCCCCTCTATGTCCCCCTTTGTAAATCCATCTCTCTGTGTTCCCCCTCTATGTGTCCCCACTCTGTGTCCCTCCCCCTCTATGTCCCCCCCTTCTGTGCCCATCTCCCTCTGTGTATCCCCCCTCTGTGTCCCCCTTTATAAATCCCTCTCGCTGTGTTACCCCTCTGTGTGTCCCCCCTCTGTGCCCTTCTATGTGCACCCTCTTTGTATCCCCCTCACTCTGTCTCCCCCTCTGTGTCCTCCCATGTGTGCACCCCTCTGTGATCCTTCCCCTCTGTGACACCTCTGTGTGTTCCCCCCTCTGTGTTTCCCCTCTGTATGTCCCTCCCTCTGTGTGTCCCCCCATGTGTGCACCCCTCTGTGTCCCTTCCCCTCTCTGAGACTCCTCTGTGTGTCCCCCCAGCTGTGTGTCCCCCTCTATGTCTCTCCCTCTATGTGTCCCCCCTCTGTGTCCCCTTTGTAAATCCCTCTCGCTGTGTTAGCCTTCTGTGTGTCCCCCTCTGTGCCCTTCTATGTGCACCCCCTTTGTATCCCCCTCACTCTGTGTGTCCTAATCTGTGTGTCCCTCCATGTGTGCACTAATCTGTGTCCCTTCCCCTCTCTGAGACTCCTCTGTGTGTCCCCCCAGCTGTGTGTCCCCCTCTATGTCTCTCCCTCTGTGTGTCCCCCCTCTGTGTCCCCTTTGTAAATCCCTCTCGCTGTGTTACCCTTCTGTGTGTCCCCCTCTGTGCCCTTCTATGTGCACCTCCTTTGTATCCCCCCTCACTCTGTGTGTCCCAATCTGTGTGTCCCCCCATGTGTGCACGCCTCTGTGTCCCTTCCCCTCTAGACTGCAGACTGGTGGATTTACAGCGAGGGACCCCTTTAATATGACATTTCCTTGCCAGTCTGGGCTGTGGTCTGATGCCTCTTGCTGTGGTGCGGATCCTCCTGACTTCTCCAGGGGCTGCGGCTGTTTATCTGGTCTCTATGGATATCTTGACACCTGATGCAGCAGAGCTGGTGACGATCTCTGCAGATTATATAGGATCATTATCAGCGGATGATCCACTGTAGCCACCAAATCCTACAAATCGCACATATAGAGGCCTTCTGAGCGCACAACGTAATATGCACCGAAAATCTGCAGAACATATATATTGTGTCAGGAGATGGCAGGAGGGCAACAAAGGGTTAACAATGCTGTCTCCCAGCAACTAGGATTGTTTACAAACATGAAACTCCTGATTGTGAAGGGCGAGGTCCCTTTAAGAGATTACTTGATCCAATGTATAAAGGGAAACTACTGGATACAAAAGATTAGGAGGAAGATGATCTCCCCCCCCCCCTTCACCTCCACCCCAATAACAGCAGCCAAAATTACCAAAGTTTCCAGGGAATTAAGTCTATTGGTTTTTAATATCACATTTTATTGTCACAATAATCAGAGAACTGGGAGAAAAAGATAAACTTTACATCCAAATTATAAGAGGGGCTGATATCAGTCACATATGTAATGTCTGGGGTTATATCAGCACTGGAGCGTTATAAGAGGGGCTGATATCAGTCACATATGTAATGTCTGGGGTTATATCAGCACTGGAGCGTTATAAGAGGGGCTGATATCAGTCACATATGTAATGTCTGGGGTTATATCAGCACTGGAGCATAATAAGAGGGGCTAATATAAGTAACATATGTAATGTCTGGGGTTATATCAGCACTGGAGCATAATAAGAGGGGCTAATATCAGTAACATATGTAAAGTCTGGAAGTTATATTAGTACTGGCGTGTTATAAGGGGGCTGATATCACTCACATATGTAATGTCTGGGGTTATATCAGCACTGGAGCATAATAAGAGGGGCTGATATCAGTAACATATGTAAAGTCTGGAAGTTATATTAGTACTGGCATGTTATAAGGGGGCTGATATCAGTCACATATGTAATGTCTGGGGTTATATCAGTACTGGAGTGTAATAAGAGGGGCTAATATCAGTAACATATGTAAAGTCTGGAAGTTATATTAGTACTGGCGTGTTATAAGGGGGCTGATATCACTCACATATGTAATGTCTGGGGTTATATCAGCACTGGAGCATAATAAGAGGGGCTGATATCAGTAACATATGTAAAGTCTGGAAGTTATATTAGTACTGGCGTGTTATAAGGGGGCTGATATCAGTCACATATGTAATGTCTGGGGTTATATCAGTACTGGAGTGTAATAAGAGGGGCTGATATCAGTATGATATTTGTGAAGGTCTATATTTTGCAGTGATGAACGCTCAGCCTCTCCCTTCCTACAGTCTTCTGGGTTCAGGTTTCTTCCCACGCACTGAGTGAACTCTGTTGGGATTAACTCTTTCATTTCTTCTTCAGCTCACAATGAAGAAGCTCCAGGTGACCCCCGATCGGCTGCTGAAGGTGACAGTGTAGCACCTCCGTCTAGATCTGTCCTCCCCCAACTGTGACCCCATCATGTCTGGTGAGTGTGTGCTGCCCTGCACCCATGAACTATCACTCCCATCATTACCTACATGTGCTTTGCGTAACTTTTTCTTCTATCAGAAGTAAAATGCTGTACATATTACTGGGCCTGTCTATGAGCACACCTTCTACATCACATTTCATGTCTGAGGCCTAAAACTTCACACCTCACGCCTTGTACCTCACACCCAATGTAGGCTCCACTTGTATATTCTTCAGATGTAGGGCTCCTTCTAGTGTTCCAGATCCTAAAAGACATACATGTAATAATGGCCCCTATTCTGTAATAATGTTCCCAATCATTGGCCCTTCCTAGAATAATGTTCTCCATCCTGCCCCTTCCTGTAATAATGTCCTCCATCCTGGGTCCCTTCCTGTAATAATGTCCTCCATCATGGGCCCCTTACTGTAATAATGTCCCCCATCATGGGCTCCATCCTGTAATGTCCTCCATCTTGGGACCCTTCCTGTAATAATGTCCTCCATCCTGGGCACCTTCCTGTAATAATGTCCTCCATCATGGGCCCCTTCCTGTAATAATGTCCTCCATCCTGGGCCCCTTTCTGTAATAATGTCCCTCATCATGGGCCCCTTCATCTAATAATGTCCTCCATCCTGGGCCCGTTCCTGTAGTAATGTACTCCATCCTGAGCCTCTTCCTGTGATATTGGCCATCATCATGGGCTCCTTCATGTAATAATGTCCTCCATCCTGGGCCCCTTCCTGTAATAATGTCCTCAATCCTGGGCCCCTTCCTGTAATAATGTCCTCCATCCTGGGCCCCTTCATGTAATAATGTCCCTCATCATGGGCCCCTTCCTGTAATAATGTCCCCCATCCTGGGCCCCTTCCTGTAATAATGTCTCCAATCATGGGCCCCTTCATCTAATAATGTCTCAATCCTGAGCCCCTTCCGGTAATAATGTCCTCCATCCTGGGCCCCTTCCTCTAATAATTTCCTCCATCCTGGGCCCCTTCCTTTAATAATGTCCTCCATCCTGGGCCCCTTCTTGTAATAATGTCCTCTATCCTTGCCCCTTCTTGTAATAAAGTCTCCCATCATGGGCCCCTTCCTGTAATAATGTCCTCCATCCTGGGCCCCTTCCTATAATAATGTCCTCCATCATAGATCCCTTCCTGTAATAATGTCCTCCATCATGGGTCCCTTCTAGTAATCATTTCCCCATCCTGGGCCCCTTCATAGTATAATGTCTTTTTTCTAACAAATGGAAAAAATTATTCTGCTTACCTTTCCTGCTCCCACGGCATGGGGCATCATTTTCTATAGCCGATGCAGAAGGCGGTAAATGACCGACATGTAAGCAATGGGCAGCGTATGACGTCAAGGCCGTGCGCCACCCGTGATGGGCACGCCAATGTCAGCTGCCGGCCTCTGATGGACCAGAAGTATATATTGCAGTGCCCGGAACTGGCCGGTCTTAGCGCCCCCTATAATACAGCTGAAGTAGGCACTGGTGTCGAAGGGCCCCCCTCCAGCACATGCCTTGCACCTCGTACCTCATACCTCACACCATCTGCCTTTCACCTTGTACCTCACACTTCATACCACATGCCTCGTACCTCATACCTCTCATTTCACAATTCATAGCACATGCCTTGTACCTTGTACCTTACACCCCATACTTCATACCACATGCCTTGTACCTCGTATTTCACACCTCATACTTCATACCATATGCCTCTTATCTCTCAGTTCACACCTCCTTGTGCATTATATCTGACATGTTCAGGCTGCTCTCGGGCCCCGGAGCTGTGCGGGGCCGCAATGTCCCTTACCATTGTATTCTTGGTTCCGGATAGGAACAGATACAATGTTCCAGTGTTCAGGTCATTGGTCTTATAGGGCCCTTGTGTCTTTGCAGGTCCTCTCCACAAGGGATGCCGGTTATCCTTGTTTGTTCTTCTGGTGGTCCTGGCTGGGATTTCTGCAGAAGACCCCTGTACATGCATCGTCCTTGAGGAGGAGGTGGACTGGTCACTGCTGACGTCTGATCGCTGCTGTGTGAACATCACTCTCTCTGTGAGCGCCCTGGAGTGGAACCTCTTCACTGCCCTCCCCAGCCTCAGGGTCCTTGACCTCTCCAACTCTGGCATTCTTGAGATCACTGATTCTGAGAGAGGAAGGAACCAGACGCTGGTGGAGATGTTGTACATGGACCACAATCATCTGACGGAGCTACCTGATGGCTTCTTGAGCAACGCACCCAACTTGAGGGTTCTCCACCTTGAGTTTAACAAGCTGCACCACCTTCCTTCCCACTTCTTACAAGTGTCCAACTTCCTCCAGGAGCTCCATCTGAGCCACAACAACCTGAGATCCTTCCCCTCCAGCCTCCTGAGACCTTCTCTCACCATCTTTGGCTTCCTCAACAATTCCCTGGACTGCACTTGTGCCCTCTATGACCAACTGGAGCCCAGGATTCGCAACAACGACTCCCGCCTCCTGCTGGATGACATTGTCTGTGCTTCTCCAAAAGACGCTAATGGGTGGAAAATTCTGGATATCCCGAGAACTTCCCTCTGCCGGTCCCACAGTTTGACCATTGCCTTGATCTGCATCCCACTGGTGGTGCTGGTTCTGCTGACATGCTGGTACGTCTGCTGCCGAAAACAAAAAGGTGCGTACCCCAGCACAAGGCGCGAGTGCAGCCTGGTCACCGTGGATCGGAATGGAGTCGGGAGTACGGGGGAATATCATCACTATGAACCCCGGGACAACTTCCAGAAAGAGCGGCGGGATCACGATGCCCATCAATTCAAGGACCCCATTCTCCTGAGACCGTCCGCCGCCCTTCTGGGGAGCAACCGAGACCTCTACGAAGAGGTGGAGATCAAAATGGGGACCTCTGCCGACTCCCTGGTGGGTGATGGACAGGATGGCCACGCAGGTCCAGGTCTGATGTTGGCTGTAGAGGAGGAGGAGGAGGAAGAAGAAGAGGAAGAAGTGCAGATGATGCCAGATGAACCGGAAGTGGAAACTGTCAGTGTGACCGATGTGATGAAGGACTCCAGTGATCGAGAGAAGCTTTATCTGAACCAGACTTTGGACTATTACAGTTTGGTGCCAGACATCGAGCTGGAGGACTCTGACCACTGTGAGTATGAGAGCGTCGACCTCTCCTGAGCGGCCTCCAGGGCCAAAAAACAATGGACACAATATCGTGATGAAGGACTAACCATGAATGCGTCCAGCAAAACCGCTGATGCGACTAACAGTGGTCAGAGAGTGCTGAACCGGGACCCTATTTATTATAATACTCCCACCAAGACTTATAACGCACTGACCAAGCCTCATGATGCACTGACCGCTCCCTGTAACGCAATGACCCCGCCAGGTAACGCACTGACCATGCCTCATGATGCACTGACCGCGCCCTGTGACGCACTGACCACGCCCTGTGACGCACTGACCGCGCCCTGTGATGCACTGACCGCGCCCTGTGACGCACTGACCGAGCCCTATGACGCACTGACCGCGCCCTGTGACGCACTGACTGTGCCCTGTGACGCACTGACCGCTCCCTGTAACACACTGACCCCGCCAGATAACGGACTAACCGCACCTCATGACGCACTGACCACGCCCTGTGACGCACTGACCGCGCCCTGTGACGCACTGACCGAGCCCTGTGACGCACTGACCGCGCCCTGTGACGCATTGACCGTGCCCTGTGACGCACTGACCGCGCCTCATGATGCACTGACCGCTCCCTGTAACGCACTGACCCCGCCAGGTAACGCACTGACCGCACCTCATGACGTACTGACCACTCCCTATAACGCACTGACCGCGCCCTGTGATGCACTGACCGCGCCCTGTGACGCATTGACCGCACTCTGTAATGCACTGACCGCGCCCTGTGACGCACTGACCACGCCCTGTGATGCACGGACCGCGCCCTGTGGCGCATTGACCGCGCCCAGTAATGCACTGGCCGTGCCCTGTAAGGCACTGACCGCGCCTCGTGACGAACTAACCACGCCTCGTGACGCACTGACCGCGCCCTGTAATGCACTGACCGCGCCCTGTAATGCACTGACCGCGCCCTGTAATGCACTGACCGTGCCTTCTGTAACGCATTGACAGCGCCCTGTAACGCACTGACCGCGCCTCATGATGCACTGACCGCACTGACCACGCCCTGGGACTCACCGACCGCGCCGTCCGCGCCCTGTAATGCACTGACCGCGCCTCGTGACGCACTGGCCACAGGTTATATTACACTGACAATAAGGTCCGTGCACTGTATGGCGGCCCCCCGCTGCTATAATCCCCCTGATACTCAGCTTCCTGCATCTTTTCACTATTTTGTTCTTACTGATGATGTAATTGTGGCCACAGTTAATCATGAGATGAGTGGGAAACGGCGGGCGCACTATGAGTACCAGCATGCCCGCTGCCTCTACTGAGCACAAGATGCAGCCTGGACTGAAACTTTGTAACAAAATAAGGACAAGTGAGAGCTTTGTGCTTTGTTTACCTGGTGGAGGATTGTCTGCGCTGATACATTGTAACAAACCTTCAGATGCTGGAGACAGTATTGTATGTGGAGATTTTGGATGTCGCCGTGTTTCTATGGAAATCTGTGTTATAAAATGTGACATCTGAATGTGACTTGTAATAACCTCTGCTCAGTGAGGACCGTGGCCCCGATCACAGCTTGTCCAGGGGCCCAGTCTCCAATGTCACATTAATCGTGAACATCTATGATGTGGAGCTGAAGAAATGTGACTCCGGAGCCGTCATCAGGAGCGACGTCACCTCTTCCTCCCGGGAAGCGACTGCTCCTGAATATAATGTATATCATGTCATTTCCTTATACAAACCTCACCCTGATCACCACCCCACCGAGCAACTGACCATCTGCACAAGGGTGAATGCTGCTCTGACTGAAACTGACCATGAGCAGAAGGGTGAATGCTGCTCTGACTGCAACTGACCACCAGCAGAAGGGTGAATGCAGCTCTGACTGCAACTGACCACCAGCAGAAGGGTGAATGCAGCTTTGACTGCAACTGACCACAAGCAGAAGGGTGAATGCTGCTCTGACTGCAACTAACCACCAGCAGAAGGGTGAATGCAGCTCTGACTGCAACTAACCACCAGCAGAAGGGTGAATGCAGCTCTGACTGCAACTGACCACAAGCAGAAGGGTGAATGTAGCTCTGACTGCAACTGACCACAACCAGAAGGGTGAATGTAGCTCTGACTGCAACTGACCACCAGCAGAAGGGTGAATGTAGCTCTGACTGCAACTGACCACAAGCAGAAGGGTGAATGTAGCTCTGACTGCAACTGACCACAAGCAGAAGGGTGAATGCAGCTCTGACTGCAACTGACCACCAGCAGAAGGGTGAATGTAGCTCTGACTGCAACTGACCACAACCAGAAGCGTGAATGTAGCTCTGACTGCAACTGACCACCAGCAGAAGGGTGAATGCTGCTCTGACTGAAACTGACCACGAGCAGAAGGGTGAATGCTGCTCTGACTGCAACTGACCATCTGCACAAGGGTGAATGCAGCTCTGACTGCAACTGACCACCAGCAGAAGGGTGAATGCTGCTCTGACTGCAACTGACCACCAGCAGACGGGTGAATGTAGCTCTGACTGCAACTGACCACAAGCAGAAGGGTGAATGTAGCTCTGACTGCAACTGACCACCAGCAGAAGGGTGAATGCTGCTCTGACTGAAACTGACCACGAGCAGAAGGGTGAATGCAGCTCTGACTGCAACTGACCACAAGCAGAAGGGTGAATGCTGCTCTGACTGCAACTGACCACAAGCAGAAGGGTGAATGCTGCTCTGACTGCAACTGACCACCAGCAGACGGGTGAATGTAGCTCTGACTGCAACTGACCACAAGCAGAAGGGTGAATGTAGCTCTGACTGCAACTGACCACCAGCAGAAGGGTGAATGCTGCTCTGACTGAAACTGACCACGAGCAGAAGGGTGAATGCTGCTTTGACTGCAACTGACCACCAGCAGAAGGGTGAATGCTGCTCTGACTGCAACTGACCACCAGCAGACGGGTGAATGTAGCTCTGACTGCAACTGACCACCAGTAGAAGGGTGAATGTAGCTCTGACTGCAACTGACCACAAGCAGAAGGGTGAATGCAGCTCTGACTGCAACTGACCACCAGCAGAAGGGTGAATGTAGCTCTGACTGCAACTGACCACAACCAGAAGCGTGAATGTAGCTCTGACTGCAACTGACCACCAGCAGAAGGGTGAATGCTGCTCTGACTGAAACTGACCACGAGCAGAAGGGTGAATGCTGCTCTGACTGCAACTGACCATCTGCACAAGGGTGAATGCAGCTCTGACTGCAACTGACCACCAGCAGAAGGGTGAATGCTGCTCTGACTGCAACTGACCACCAGCAGACGGGTGAATGTAGCTCTGACTGCAACTGACCACAAGCAGAAGGGTGAATGTAGCTCTGACTGCAACTGACCACCAGCAGAAGGGTGAATGCTGCTCTGACTGAAACTGACCACGAGCAGAAGGGTGAATGCAGCTCTGACTGCAGCTGACCACAAGCAGAAGGGTGAATGCTGCTCTGACTGCAACTGACCACAAGCAGAAGGGTGAATGCTGCTCTGACTGCAACTGACCACCAGCAGACGGGTGAATGTAGCTCTGACTGCAACTGACCACAAGCAGAAGGGTGAATGTAGCTCTGACTGCAACTGACCACCAGCAGAAGGGTGAATGCTGCTCTGACTGAAACTGACCACGAGCAGAAGGGTGAATGCAGCTCTGACTGCAGCTGACCACAAGCAGAAGGGTGAATGCTGCTCTGACTGCAACTGACCACAAGCAGAAGGGTGAATGCTGCTCTGACTGCAACTGACCACCAGCAGACGGGTGAATGTAGCTCTGACTGCAACTGACCACAAGCAGAAGGGTGAATGTAGCTCTGACTGCAACTGACCACCAGCAGAAGAGTGAATGCTGCTCTGACTGAAACTGACCACGAGCACAAGGGTGAATGCATCTCTGACTGCAACTGACCACAAGCAGAAGGGTGAATGCTGCTCTGACTGCAACTGACCACCCTCAGAAGGGTGAATGCTGCTCTGACTGCAACTGACCACCAGCAGACGGGTGAATGTAGCTCTGACTGCAACTAACCACCAGCAGAAGGGTGAATGCAGCTCTGACTGCAACTAACCACCAGTAGAAGGGTGAATGCAGCTCTGACTGCAACTGACCACAAGCAGAAGGGTGAATGTAGCTCTGACTACAACTGACCACCAGCAGAAGGGTAACTGCAGCTCTGACTGCAACTGACCACCAGCAGAAGGGTGAATGCTGCTCTGACTGCAACTGACCACCAGCAGAAGGGTGAATGCTGCTCTGACTGCAACTGACCACCAGCAGACGGGTGAATGTAGCTCTGACTGCAACTAACCACCAGTAGAAGGGTGAATGCAGCTCTGACTGCAACTAACCACCAGTAGAAGGGTCAATGCAGCTCTGACTGCAACTGACCACAAGCAGAAGGGTGAATGTAGCTCTGACTACAACTGACCACCAGCAGAAGGGTAACTGCAGCTCTGACTGCAACTGACCACCAGCAGAAGGGTGAATGCTGCTCTGACTGAAACTGACCACGAGCAGAAGGGTGAATGCTGCTCTGACTGCAACTGACCACCAGCAGACGGGTGAATGTAGCTCTGACTGCAACTAACCACCAGCAGAAGGGTGAATGCAGCTGACTGCAACTAACCACCAGTAGAAGGGTGAATGCAGCTCTGACTGCAACTGACCACAAGCAGAAGGGTGAATGCAGCTCTGACTGCAACTGACCACAACCAGAAGGGTGAATGTAGCTCTGACTGCAACTGACCACCAGCAGAAGGGTAACTGCAGCTCTGACTGCAACTGACCACAAGCAGAAGGGTGAATATAGCTCTGACTGCAAATGACCACAAGCAGAAGGGTGAATGTAGCTCTGACTGCAACTGACCACCAGCAGAAGGGTGAATGCTGCTCTGACTGCAACTGACCACCAGCAGAAGGGTGAATGCTGCTCTGACTGAAACTGACCACCAGCAGAAGGGTAAATGCAGCTCTGACTGCAACTGACCACAAGCAGAAGGGTGAATGCTGCTCTGACTGCAACTGACCACAAGCACAAGGATGAATGCGCTCTTACTGTTACTGATCACCAGTAGAAGGGTGAATGCAGCGCTGACTGTAACTGACAACAAGCAGAAGGGAGAATGCAGCTCTGACTTTAATTAACCACCAGAAGAAGGGTGAATGCAGCTCTGAGTGTATGGCTATGTGTCCACGGTAGAATGTACCTGCGCATTTTTCTGCATGAAAATCCGCGACTTTCGCGGCAAATCCGCACCTTATTCTTGCCGCGGATTTACCGCGAATTTGCCGCGGATTTTGATGCGGATTTTTTTTCTCCCCATTCTATACCCAAAATCCGCACCAAAATCCGCAACAATAATTGACATGCTGCAGATTTTTCCGGATCAAAATCCGCGGCAAATCCGCCGCGGAAAAATCCGCAGCATGGACACAGCATTTCCAAAATGCCATTGAAATGGCTTGGAAGTGCTGCTGCTGCTGCAGATTTTCGGCAAATCCGTGGTAAATCCGCGGCAAATCCGCGGCAAAATCCGCGGTAAATCCGCAGCGTGGGCACATAGCCTAAAGGGGTCCCTCGCTGTAAATCCACCAGTCTGCAGTCTAGAGGGGAAGGGACACAGAGGGGTGCACACATGGGGGGACACACAGATTGGGACACACAGAGTGAGGGGGATACAAAGGGGGTGCACATAGAAGGGCACAGAGGGGGACACACAGAAGGGTAACACAGCGAGAGGGATTTACAAAGGGGACACAGAGGGGGGACACACAGAGGGGGACACACAGAGGAGTCTCAGAGAGGGGAAGGGACACAGAGGGGTGCACACATGGGGGGACACACAGATTTGGGACACACAGAGTGAGGGGGATACAAAGGGGGTGCACATAGAAGGGCACAGAGGGGGACACACAGAAGGCTAACACAGCGAGAGGGATTTACAAAGGGGACACAGAGGGGGGACACACAGGGAGAGACATACAGAGGGGGACACACAGCTGGGGGGACACACAGAGGAGTCTCAGAGAGGGGAAGGGACACAGAGGGGTGCACACATGGGGGGACACACAGAGGGAGGGACATACAGAGGGGAAACACAGAGGGGGGAACACACAGAGGTGTCACAGAGGGGAAGGATCACAGAGGGTTTTTTTTCCCCATTCTATACCCAAAATCCACACCAAAATCCGCAACAATAATTGACATGCTGCAGATTTTTCCGGATCAAAATCCGCGGCAAATCCGCCGCGGAAAAATCCGCAGCATGGACACAGCATTTCCAAAATGCCATTGAAATGGCTTGGAAGTGCCGCTGCTGCAGATTTTCGGAAAATCCACGGTAAATCTGCGGTAAATCCGCAGCGTGGGCACATAGCCTAAGTGACCATCTGCACAAGGGTGAATGCTGCTCTGACTGAAACTGACCACATATAATAATTGTAAGAAGAAATCGGGTCTATACCGCGCTAAAACATCATGAGAATATTTAGTAAAATATTCCTTTATTGTTGTACAGGTCTACGCGTTTCAGAGATATCTTCTTCTTCATCAGGACATAGAAAGGAACAGTATGTTATCGGTATTTTAGGTCTACGGACTAATCATGATTGATCCGAAACTCACACCTTCTTTTTCTGAGTTCTAGACCCAGTGTTTCCATTTTTCAAAAATTTTATTTAAGCAAAATCTTCTATTTGTATAAAAACGAATTGTATTCTTGCTATTCTCACATAATTTTGAATCTATGCAATTCTTGATATGCTTGCCTGTTTTTTTCTGGTAGTAAATGCATGTCTGTATGACCGATATTGTAACAGTTGAACGTCCCTCCATGATTTGAATTGTAGTGGGCATTCCTCTGACGTAGCAGTTCACTTGTATATAGGGAGGCTTCTTGGAGCCGATAACATACTGTTCCTTTCTATGTCCTGATGAAGGAGATGATATCTCTGAAACGCGTAGACCTGTACCACAATAAAAGAATATTTTACTAAATATTCTCATGGTGTATTAGCGCGGTATAGACCCGATTTCTTCTTCCAATTATTATACGTTCTACACTTTGGGGCTGCTGCTGATACCAACATTACATGACTCTCACAACCTGAATAGGTGAGTGCATGCTACCCCTTGCAGGATTTGAATTCTCCCCCGGATAAGACCCTATTGCGCTTTTTTTCTTCCACAGTATTACTACTTGCAACTGACCACAAGCAGAAGGGTGAATGCAGCTCTGGATGTAACTGACCACAAGCAGAAGGGTGAATGCAGCTTAGACTGTTACTGATCCCCAGCAGAAGGATGAATGCAGCTCTGACTGTAACTGACCACAAGCAGAAGGGTGAATGCAGCTCTGACTGCAACAGACCACCAGCAGAAGGGTGAATGCAGCTCTGGATGTAATTGACCATAAGCAAAAGGGTGAATGCAGCTCTGACTGTTACTGACCACAAGCATGCAGCTCTAGATATTACTGACCACCAGCAGATGGGTGAATGCCGCTCTGACTGCAAGAAACCACCAGCAGAAGGGAGAATGCAGCTCTGACTGTAACTAACCACAAGCAGAAGGGTGAATGCAGCTCTGAGTGTAACTGACCACCAGCAGAACGGTGAATGCAGCTCTAGATATGACTGGAATATAAAACATATTCTGTAGCTACGGGATTCATATGGTCCCTCGGCTACACACAATAGAGGGAGCTCCATTTTTTTTTTAACATTGTCTCAATTGATTATTAGTATTGTGGCTCTGTGATTAAATCTGTATGTAATTCTATCTGTATAATCACTAATTATAATGGAGAGATCCCTGATAACCAGTAACTATAATGGAGAGACCACTGATAACCAGTAACTATAATGGAGAGACCCCCGATAGCCAGTAACTATAATGGAGAGACCCCCGATAACCAGTAACTATAATGGAGAGACCCCCGATAACCAGTAACTATAATGGAGAGACCCCCGATAACAAGTGACAATAATGGAGAGACCCCCGATAACCAGTAACTATAATGGAGAGACCCCCGATAACTAGTGACAATAATGGAGAGACCCCCGATAACCAGTAACTATAATGGAGAGACCCCCGATAACAAGTAACTATAATGGGGAGACCCCCGATAACTAGTAACTATAATGGAGAGACCCCCGATAACAAGTAACTATAATGGAGAGACCCCCGATAACCAGTAACTATAATGGGGAGACCCCCGATAACTAGTAACTATAATGGAGAGACCCCCGATAACCAGTAACTATAATGGGGAGACCCCCGATAACTAGTAACTATAATGGAGAGACCCCCGATAACCAGTAACTATAATGGGGAGACCCCCGATAACTAGTAACTATAATGGAGAGACCCCCGATAACCAGTAACTATAATGGGGAGACCCCCGATAACTAGTAACTATAATGGAGAGACCCCCGATAACCAGTAACTATAATGGGGAGACCCCCGATAACTAGTAACTATAATGGACACACCCTACACAGCTTCTATTTGCTTTCGGCACCTCTCCCTGCCTGTGTCAGTCTACACTTTCCGTACGTTCTACTCATGCAGCAGGAGGCTAGGGATGAGGATCAGCTCCGCACAGCGATGCTGCTGCTGGTTTTGTGCTGTATTATTCTGTGCTGTGCTGTACAGTATTGTGCGGTGTTGTGTGATACTGTGTGCTGAACTGTGTATCTAATCCTATTCTGTGTGATACTGTCTGCTGAGCTGTGTATGTAATCCTATCCTGTGTGCAGGGGCTGACTGGCAAATTTCGGCCTGGGGGCAGTCAAAAAGCAGTGGCCGTCGAGCTGCCCCGTTACCCGGTTTATCTCTGGTCGCTATATTAACGCTGCAGCGGTAACAGACAATCGTAATAACGAGACACTGAGCAAAATACAATCCCAGCTCTTCTGTTTTCTTCCATTCATGATCTGAACTCGGAGATCTCAGACTTTCTCTGGACACAAAAGGCTTATTTTTCTCTCAAATATTCACAAATCTGTGTAAGGCTATGTGCGCACGTTGCGTAAATTCATGCAGTTACGCTGCGCTTTGTAGCGCAGCGTAACTGCATGCGTCCTGCGTCCCCTGCACAGTCTATGGAGATTGTGCAGGGGCCGTGCGCACGTGGCGTTTTAGAGCGCAGCGCTTCGGCTACTGCCGAAGCGCTGCGCAAAAAGAAGTGACATGTCACTTCTTCCGTGCGCTTTGCCGGCAGCTCCTGCTCTGTCTATGGCAGGAGCTGCAGGCAGAGCGCACGTTCTCGCCGGCACCATGCGCTTCAGAACGGAGCTTTTCAGCTGCACTCTGAAGCGCACCTTTTACGGTGCTGGGCTAGTACGCAACGTGCGCACATACCCTTAATCTGTGTCAGGCTCCTTCACACGTACCGGAGACAAAGACACACGTAGACCCATTAAAATCAATGGGCATGGTCACATGTCTGTGTTTTGACATGGACCCTGTGTCTGTGTGCTCCACACGGTGACATGTCCGTTTTCTGCTGGCAGCACTGATGTCACATGGACCACACACTTATGTGATCCGTGTGACATCAGTGTGATACATACCGGAGAAAACAGAGGTCACATAAAAAGAAAGGATTTCTGTCACAAACCACCGGGGGGGTCACTCAGAAATCCCCCGCGCTGGCTACCAGTACGTCACAATCGGGGGGTAACAAGTGGGGGTCACCCCTCCTTTATACCTCCCGACCGACAGACAGAGCACGTGACGCGCTCTCTAGCGCCCCTCTTATAGTCAGGCCAATTATGGAATTGCCCGACAATAAGCAAGGAGGCCGCTATACTACTTATGCCGATTATTGAAGGGTCCCCGGTGAGAGTAAGGTATATATTCCCCCGACCTCCGCGGGCGGAATATATAAAATCTCCCCGAATCTCACTGGCCTCCCCACAATAATCCTTGGCACAATTCGCTGCCACCAACCGATTTACGGTAACTATTAGCCGAACACACAGACGTGGGATTCAAGATCGAGATAACAGAACAGCCCAAGATTAATTATATCATTTAATCAGCCTAAAGCACACTAGAACTACAATATATACAATAGGGAATCTACAGAATATACATATGTCAGAGTACAGTTACAATCAAAGCATGGGTTACAAACAGGCATACACAGTTCCAGCAGTTACCTTGTTGCGTCTGGCCACAGGGGGGCGCTGTAGACCAGGTTTCCAGGAACTCCCTCACAGGTCTTTCCCAACCAGGCCCCCGAGCAGAAGAACACTGGAAAATGGCCGAAGTAGGGTTATCAACCTGGGCAGATCCAGGCCCCCTCCTACCTTAGTGACCTCACAGGGAAGCACTGCCACTCCCCCTGCATGGATCAGAATTATCCAGCAAAGGGGATATTGGCCATAACTTTGCCTGGGAGCGTCGTAGGCGGACGCCAATGCTCTCATTGTGACAGTTATGAATTTAGCTACAGAACGAGGGGACTCATGACCTGTCTGCCAGTTCCCCATTGGCTGATATCACGCCTGGGGCATTTCCCAATGTCCTGCTCCCATAAAAAGGGGGTGCCGGCATCGTCCACATGCGGAGACACCATTTTTATGGTTGCCATATTTATCGGAAATATGGCTTGCGAGATATGAACCATTTTTTACTGGAGTCGTTCTGTCTGGCTATTTCCATAGCCTTGCTAATGAGATACAACTCTTGTTACAGGGTGACGGCAGGGAGTCATCCTGTGTCCATTGTTCCCACACCACCTCATTTCCATATCACAGGACATGGCCATGGGATTTGTTGCTAAACCAGTTGTGTGAAGGAAAGGGGGGGTGACACCAGGAGAGGGCTTCCTGACATACTTGAATATCATGATTTATCGTCATATCTCCGGATTTACCTCACACCTCCCCCCTTTTGAGGGCGCTAGGGGGCAGCACACTCCGGTGTTCCCCCGTGCGCCCGTCCGCGACCTCTCCTTGTCGGGACAGCCCGTCTGCGTTACCGTGGTCACGGCCCCTTTTGTGGCGAATGGTGAAGTTGTATTGCTGGAGCGCAAGGCTCCATCGCAACAATCGCCCATTCGTCCCAGAGACGGTGTGCAACCAGCTGAGGGGATTGTGGTCCGTCTCCACGATGAAGTGGCGCCCGTATAGATAGGGTTGCAGACGCTGCAGGGCCCACACTATGGCCAGGCACTCCTTCTCCATCGTGGAATAGGCAACTTCCCTTGGTAACAGCTTCCTGCTCAGGTACAAGACTGGGTGCTCTTGGTTCGCAGAGTCCACCTGGCTGAGCACCGCACCGAGGCCGAAGTCACTGGCGTCGGTCTGTACTACAAACGGCCGCGTGAAGTCGGCTGCCTGTAGCACGGGCGGGCTGGACAGGGCGTCCTTTAGGGCCCGGAAGGCTGTCTCGCAGTCCATTGTCCAATCGACTGCAGAGGGCAGCTTCTTCTTGGTGAGGTCCGTCAAGGGCTTTGCCAGGCTACTATAGCATGGAACAAACCTCCTATAGTACCCAGCGGTCCCCAAGAAGGACATCACCTGCTTCTTGGTCCTGGGGGTGGGCCAGGATGCGATGGCCTCCACTTTCTCAGGCTCGGGCTTCAGTGTTCTCCCGCCTACCCGGTGACCGAGGTACTGGACCTCGCTCATGGCCAGCTGACACTTTCCCGGCTTGATGGTCAAACCTGCCCGGTGGATCCGCCTGAGCACCTGTGCTAGATGCTCTAGGTGGTCCTCCCAGGTGGGACTGAAGACGGCAATGTCATCCAGGTACGCGGCCGCGTACCCTTCAAGTCCCTTGAGCAGGGTGTTGACCATCCGCTGGAAAGTGGCAGGGGCATTCCTCATCCCGAATGGCATCACCGTGGACTCGTACAGTCCAAATGGGGTAATAAAGGCAGAGCGTTCCCTGGCCTTGCGAGTCAGGGGGATCTGCCAATATCCCCGGCTCAGATCCATGATGGTCAGGTACTGAGCCCCGGCCAACTGATCGAGCAGGTCATCGATGCGTGGCATTGGGTACGCATCGGCGACCGTGACCGCATTGAGCCCCCTGTAGTCCACGCAGAACCGAGTGGTTCGGTCCTTCTTAGGGACGAGGACTACAGGCGAGGCCCAAGCGCTGTTGGATGCCTGGATCACCCCCAGCTTCAGCATCTCGTCAATCTCCTGGCGCATGTGTTGCTGCACCTCCAGGGAGACCCGATATGCTGAACGCCGGATCGGGGGATGATCCCCAGTGTCCACGTGATGGACAGCCAAGTCAGTCCTTCCGGGCTGGTTGGTAAACAACCCCCGGAAGGGGTGTAGGGTGGCCCACAGCTGGGACCGTTGGTCCTCCAAGAGCTGGTGGCCAACCTCCACATCCTCAATGGATCCGCCTGCCCTAACCTGGGCTAGCATATCCAAGAGGGTTTCCGCTTCTCCCTCCTCGGGCAGGTTGCACACGGGGAGCGCACATGCCTCCCGCTCATGATGTGCCTTCATCATGTTCACATGGAAGGGCTTCCGCCTTCCACGGGCAGGGTCCAGGGTGACCAGGTACGTCACAGGGTTGAGCTGCTGGTACACGAGGTATGGGCCTTCCCAGGCTGCCTGAAGCTTGTCCTGTGGTACGGGGACCAGTACCCACACCTTTTGACCCACTTGGTAGGTCCTCTCACAAGCGTTCTGGTCGTACCAACGCTTCTGATCGGCCTGGGCTTGAGCCATATTGTCGTGTACCAGTTGCGTCAAGGCCTGCATTTTGTCCCGGAAGCGCATGACATACTCGATAACCGACACTCCAGGGGTGGCCAAATCCCCTTCCCAAGCCTCTTTCACCAGAGCCAGGGGGCCCCGCACACGTCGCCCGTACAGGAGCTCAAACGGTGAGAATCCTGTTGAGGCCTGTGGAACCTCCCGGTAAGCAAATAACAGGTGTGGGAGATACCGCTCCCAGTCACGCCCATGGGAGTCGACCAACATCTTAAGCATCTGCTTTAAGGTGCCATTGAACCGCTCGCACAGGCCATTAGTCTGTGGATGGTACGGGCTGGCCACCAGATGTCGCACCTGGACTTGCTTACAGAGGGCCTCCATCAGCTGGGACATGAATTGGGTCCCCCGGTCAGTGAGCATTTCCTGGGGAAAACCCACTCGGGAGAAAATCTCCAGCAATGCGGTGGCCACCTTGTCAGCCCGAATGGACGACAAGGCCACTGCTTCTGGGTACCGGGTGGCATAGTCCACTACCGTCAGTATGAAGCGTTTCCCGGAGCTGCTGGGGATGGCCAGCGGGCCGACCAGATCCACAGCCACCCTCCTGAAAGGCTCATCGATGATTGGCAGAGATACCAGTGGGGCTTTGGGGCGTGGCCCCGCCTTCCCCACTCTCTGACAGGTTTCACACGAACGGCAGTAGGCAGCCACATCGGCCCCCATTTTTGGCCAGTAGAAATGCTGGTTTAACCTGGCCTTGGTCTTAGCGATCCCTAGGTGTCCGGCCATCGGAATCTCATGTGCGATCCGCAACAACTCCGTCCGGAACGGATAGGGTACCACCAACTGTCGGTCCCTGGGCCACGCCTCCGGTGAACCCTGCTGGACCGTGGCCCGGTACAGCCGTCCTTGGTCCCAGACCACTCGCTCCGGGTCCGAGTCCGAGGGAGGCTGTGCCGCCTGCTCCTTAAGAGCTTTCAGGCTGTCGTCAGCTTCTAACGCTGCCTGAAACCCCTGACTAGATGTGGCCAGAATCGACGAGACTGTCACATCTTCAGTCAGTACCCCGGGACCTGTGTCCTGGCCTCCACCTGACTCGGCTGCCACTTGGTCAGAAGGGGAAGAGCTATCGGACCTCCGGGAGGCCCCTTGGCTTCCAGCACTCCCACTGCGGGTGACAGCGGCCACAGCCGCTGCGACCGTGGGTCGTGCCTGCTCCTCCTCCGTTCCTGACCAAGTCGCCGGTTCAGGCAGACCTACCTGGCTTCCTGACACCCCGGTTGTGGGGGAACCATGCACCGAGATCTTACCTGGGAGCACTTCCGCTCCTGGACCGGCCCCAATCTCACCTGCCTGTTCCCCTCCTGCAGCAACAGAACCCCGCTGTGAAATCTCTGGGGACCCCACATTTGCTGTGGTAGCCCCCACCCCACACACTGGTCCTCCCCCTGCAGCACCCTGCTCTCTGCTTATCCCTGCAGAGGGCAACAGATCCCAGCTCACAGGCTGGTTACTTGTAGAGGCATTGTCACACCTTTCTCTGACCCCCTCCCCTGTCACAGCTGCAGCTGAGTGTGTGTCTATGGTGTCTATGCAAGCAGAAATATCAGAGTTCACTCCCTCCTCCCTTACATCATTCATAGATAACACATTAACATTGTTAGGAGTCATGTCAGTACGGGCTGAAGGTTCAGCCTTTGGGGGGGGCCCAAACTGGGAGGTTATCTGCCCCAAATCTGTCCCAAGTAGCACGTTTGCGGGGATCCGATCAGTTACCCCCACCTCCCTCACCCCTCGCCCTGCGCCCCAGTCCACATAAATGTCAGCAACAGGCAGCGCCGGGTCAGTGCCTCCAATCCCGGAGACAGCGAGGGTTTTTCCAGGGATCAAGTCTTGGGGGGACACCATCTCAGGCCGCACCAGAGTCACCTCCGAGGCGCTGTCTCGCAGTCCTATGGTCACAGACCGGCCGACGGTGACAGGTTGGAAGCTGTCCAGGGACCTACCACCACCCCCACCCACACAATACACCTTGGGCGGCCCTTGGGACGGGGACGGAGCCGGGGCCTTGGGACGCTGAGGGCACATGGCCTTGAAGTGTCCAGGTAGGTTGCACTGGTGGCACCGTCTTGGTTCCGCCACGGGCCTGGAGAGGGGAGTTGAGGGGGACACCCCCTGCAGTCTAGGGGCAGGTGGGGCAGTCGCAGAATTCATCTTACCCCCTCTCCAGGTGCTGCTGGTGGCCGCTCTCCTGGCCTCAGGGGCCCGGTTGTTGGTGTAGTCATCGGCAAGGGCAGCTGTAGCCGTGGACCCCTTTGGCTTCTGGTCTCGGATGAACTGGCGGAGATCCTCAGGGCAGTTCCACAAGAGTTGCTCCGTGATGAACAAGTCCAGGATCTCCGGTCCGGTGGAAAGCTGCAGGCCTTGGGTCCAGTGGTCGGCAGCTCGGGCAAGTGCCCGCCGGTGGTCAGCCCAGGAGTCCTTTGGTCCCTTCTGTAGGCTCCGGAACTTCTTGCGGTAGGACTCTGGAGTGAGGTTGTACTGTTGGATCAGGGCCCGCTTGATGGTGTCGTAGCCCTGATCTGCCTCAGCAGGCAAGTCCCCAAGGATATCCAGGGCCTTACCCCTTAAACGGGGGGTCAGGTATTTGGCCCACTGGTCCTTGTCCAGATGGTGCTGCAAGCAAGTCCGTTCAAAAGCAGTCAAGAAAGAGTCCAAGTCTCCATCCTTCTCCAGCACTGGGAAGTCCTCAACACGGACCTTTGGAAGTTTGGTGTCTCGAAGGTCACATGTGGCTGATGAGGGCCGGAGCTGAGCTAGCTGCAGCTGGTAGTCACGGTCTGCCTGTCGCTCTCGCTCTTCACGCGCTGCCTGCCGCTCTCGCTCCGCAGCCTCACGCTCTGCGTGCCGCTCCGCAGCCTCAGCGTCACGCGCTGCCTGCCGCTCTGCCCTGCGCTCTGCCAGGAGTTCCTTGTAGCCCTTCTGGTCTCCAGCCTGGAGAAGGGCCATAGCCATTTGAAGAAGGCTATCCGAGCCTCCCAGGCTCGGTGGAATGGCACGTGGTGATCTGCGGCACGCTGCAGAGCTAGGCGATTCACTGTCCCTTTCAGAGCGGAGGGCTGGCATCTGGCTCGTTGAGGAACCTTGGGTGAGCTCCTCCTCATCTTGTCCAGCAGTGCCAGGTTGCGCAATGTCCTCGGCAGAACGGTTTTCTGGCGTCGAGCTCCTGGAGGACTCGTGGGCAACCTCCTCATTGCTGTCCACAGCACCGTCCTCCCTCTCTTCGGCTCCTGCCTTAGCATTGGCCAGTTGCCTAGCTCTGCTCCTGGTGCCATCAGCCATTCTTGCAGACTTTTGGTCACTGACACAGAACTGACACCCGATGCCTCCACACACCTTACAGTATCTGCACTCTGACACTCTAGTGTTGAGCTAGTCTGAAGACCCCAGCAGCCACAGCTGCTGCAGGCAGTCTTTAGTGTCTGGGAGTATGGGTCTCACACTCACACACACTATTATCTCGATCCCACCGCTATGCCACCAATATGTCACAAACCACCGGGGGGGTCACTCAGAAATCCCCCGCGCTGGCTACCAGTACGTCACAATCGGGGGGTAACAAGTGGGGGTCACCCCTCCTTTATACCTCCCGACCGACAGACAGAGCACGTGACGCGCTCTCTAGCGCCCCTCTTATAGTCAGGCCAATTATGGAATTGCCCGACAATAAGCAAGGAGGCCGCTATACTACTTATGCCGATTATTGAAGGGTCCCCGGTGAGAGTAAGGTATATATTCCCCCGACCTCCGCGGGCGGAATATATAAAATCTCCCCGAATCTCACTGGCCTCCCCACAATAATCCTTGGCACAATTCGCTGCCACCAACCGATTTACGGTAACTATTAGCCGAACACACAGACGTGGGATTCAAGATCGAGATAACAGAACAGCCCAAGATTAATTATATAATTTAATCAGCCTAAAGCACACTAGAACTACAATATATACAATAGGGAATCTACAGAATATACATATGTCAGAGTACAGTTACAATCAAAGCATGGGTTACAAACAGGCATACACAGTTCCAGCAGTTACCTTGTTGCGTCTGGCCACAGGGGGGCGCTGTAGACCAGGTTTCCAGGAACTCCCTCACAGGTCTTTCCCAACCAGGCCCCCGAGCAGAAGAACACTGGAAAATGGCCGAAGTAGGGTTATCAACCTGGGCAGATCCAGGCCCCCTCCTACCTTAGTGACCTCACAGGGAAGCACTGCCACTCCCCCTGCATGGATCAGAATTATCCAGCAAAGGGGATATTGGCCATAACTTTGCCTGGGAGCGTCGTAGGCGGACGCCAATGCTCTCATTGTGACAGTTATGAATTTAGCTACAGAACGAGGGGACTCATGACCTGTCTGCCAGTTCCCCATTGGCTGATATCACGCCTGGGGCATTTCCCAATGTCCTGCTCCCATAAAAAGGGGGTGCCGGCATCGTCCACATGCGGAGACACCATTTTTATGGTTGCCATATTTATCGGAAATATGGCTTGCGAGATATGAACCATTTTTTACTGGAGTCGTTCTGTCTGGCTATTTCCATAGCCTTGCTAATGAGATACAACTCTTGTTACAGGGTGACGGCAGGGAGTCATCCTGTGTCCATTGTTCCCACACCACCTCATTTCCATATCACAGGACATGGCCATGGGATTTGTTGCTAAACCAGTTGTGTGAAGGAAAGGGGGGGTGACACCAGGAGAGGGCTTCCTGACATACTTGAATATCATGATTTATCGTCATATCTCCGGATTTACCTCACAATTTCTATCCTTACCTGTCTCCGGCGCTGCTGTCTCTGCCTCTGCTGTGTCTTGGGCTGCTGTCTCTGTCTCTGCTGTCTCTGCCTCGGCTGTCTCTGGCGCTACTATCTCTGCCTCTGGTGTGTCCGGCGCTGCTGTCTCTGGCGCTCCTGTCTCTGCCTCTGCTGTCTCTGGCGCTGCTGTCTCTGCCTTTACTGTGTCCGGCGCTCTTGTCTCTGCCTCTACTGATTCCGGCGCTGCTGTCTCTGCCTCTGCTGTCTCTTCCTCTGCTCTCTCTGGCGCTGCTGTCTCTGCCTCAGCTGACTCCGCCTCTGCTGTTACTCCTGCTCCACTCATTATGCTCATGAATATTCACTGCACTGACTACAGACCCGGAATTAACAGCAGCGCTGTGGACAGGTGAGTATAGCAGCTCATGTTGTCCATGTGCTATCCAGATGTCACACAGCACACGGAACACACACACAAATGGACACACATATACACCTACACCACGGACCGTGTAAAACATTAGTGTTTTGCACGGACGTATGGAGGAGGTGTAGTGACTCACAGTAGACACTACTAGACTGTCTCCTGATGGGCCATGTGTGCCTCTATAGTGCTGGACATTATCTGTGCCTTCTGAAGCCTGGCCCTGAGCGTTGTAGCATCTACACTGACCTCTGCTGGCCGTTCTCAAAACTACCCCTGCCTCATATGGTACAAGCAAGTGAAGCTGCAGTGGAGAAACTTCTGGGTCTTTTCTGACAGGAAAAAAAGAAAGATGTCTGTGTCTGAGGAGGTGAGGGTCTGAGTGAGGTGAGGGTCTGAGTGAGGTGAGGGTCTGAGTGAGGTGAGGGTCTGAGTGAGGTGAGGGTCTGAGTGAGGTGAGGGGCTGAGTGAGGTGAGGGTCTGAGTGAGGTGAGGGGCTGAGGAGCTGAGTGAGGTGAGGGTCTGAGTGAGGTGAGGGGCTGAGTGTGGTGCAGGCTGAGGAGCTGAGTGAGGTGAGGGTCTGAGTGAGGTGAGGGGCTGAGTGAGGTGAGGGTCTGAGTGAGGTGAGGGTCTGAGTGAGGTGAGGGTCTGAGTGAGGTGAGGGGCTGAGGAGCTGAGTGGCTGAGGAGCTGAGTGAGGTGAGGGGCTGAGTGAGGTGAGGGGCTGAGTGTGGTGCAGGCTGAGGAGCTGAGTGAGGTGAGGGGCTGAGTGAGGTGAGGGTCTGAGTGAGGTGAGGGGCTGAGGAGCTGAGTGAGGTGAGGGTCTGAGTGAAGTGAGGGGCTGAGTGTGGTGCAGGCTGAGGAGCTGAGTGAGGTGAGGGTCTGAGTGAGGTGAGGGTCTGAGTGAGGTGAGGGGCTGAGTGAGGTGAGGGGCTGAGTGAGGTGAAGGGCTCAGTGTGGTGCGGGCTGAGTTTGGTGGGAGAGGTGTATGAACGCTGGAGTCTGGGGGCTAATTCCAGTCACTTCTATCCTCTAGTGACTGTGTCTGGTAGGGAGAAGGAAACTCTCTGTGGAAAGGGAAAATCCAGGCTGCCATTTATTCTAATCATGGTAGGCCCCAAACAATAGCGAGATTCAGAAAACCACAAACTGCTAAAAGTCAAGACCGTTATAAATGCCTGATGGTAAGATCCTCTCAGAGCTTGGATGAGGAAGAGTTAATCCTGAAAAGGAATAAGTGTAATATGTGGAGACTGTTATATGGAGTGGCTTACAGTGTGCATTGTCATCACTGCAGTTTGTGAAGTAAAAGTTCCTTCTCTTCGTTTATGAAACCTCCGGTGTCTCTGTTTCTTGTGGAATTGCATTCACCCCGGCTCTACCTCATCCCATATGATCTGGGTGTCTGCGCATGGCAGGAACCACATGAAAGTCACACCAGACCAGGGAGCATAGCCACTATACATAGCCGGACTATGGAATCAGCCTACTACTACTGACTACGGAATCAGCCCTGCGACCACCTACTTACCTTACCCTACTACTGACTATGAAATCATCCCTGCGACCACCTACTTATCTTCCCCTACTACTGACTACGGAATCAGCCCTGCGACCACCTACTTACCTTACCCTACTACTGACTACGGAATCAGCCCTGCGACCACCTACTTACCTTCCCCTACTACTGACTACAGAATCAGCCCTGCGACCACCTACTTACCTTCCCCTACTACTGACTACGGAATCAGCCCTGCGACCACCTACTTACCTTCCCCTACTACTGACTACGGAATCAGCCCTGCGACCACCTACTTACCTTCCCCTACTACTGACTACGGAATCAGCCCTGCGACCACCTACTTACCTTCCCCTACTACTGACTACGGAATCAGCCCTGCGACCACCAACTTACCTTCCCCTACTACTGACTATGGAATCAGCCCTGCGACCACCTACTCATCTTCTCCTACTACTGTATTCCCTTTTACATTTGCCTACCAACCTGTGGATTGCCGGAGCTATTGGAGGCACCATGACAGGATTAGGCTCCGAGTTCTGAGGCCCGGCATTCCTGCTGAAGGTTATGGAAGAGGCCTAAGACCTGTTTCACACACCCGGCATTTCGCCGGATCCGGCACGCATGCAGTACAGTACATTAATTTACAGTGTAAGCGCGACACTATGCGGACAAATGTGGTTGTGCATGAAGCACACAACCGCATGGTGTTGCGCTTCCACTGTAAATGAATGTACTGTACTGCATGCGTGCCGGAACTGGCATCCGGCGAAATGCCGGATGTGTGAAACGGGCCTAAGGCCTCTTTCATAAGTCAGTGCAAATCACGCACATTTTTCACAGACGCATATTGCTCTCCGTGTGCCGTGTTTATGGCTCACGTGTGTTCTTCGTGTGTTACCCATGATAACACACGGAGAACGGGAACTTTCTGCTCACCTGTTCCTGGCGTTGCTGTCCGTGGTGCTGATCTGCGGTCTCCCACCCTGCCGACTCCCCGCTGCTGCTGCTTCCGGCCCGCAGTGGAGTGAATATGCAATGAGCATAATGAGCGGGGGTCAGAAGCAAGTGACAGCAGCGGCAGAGACAGCAGCGCTGGAGAAGGTGAGTACACAAATTCTTTTTATTTCACAGGCACATGTGTTTTCTCCAGTGCGTATCACACGGGGATCACATCAGTGCGGTCTGTGTGACACCCGTGATGCCGGAGAAAAACGGACATATCTACGTGTGGAGCACACGGGCACACATATGCTCCACATGGACACACGGTCCATGGCAAAACACGGACATGAGAGCAGACTGGCACGTGAGGAAATGGACCAAAGACGTACTGGAAACACGGACGTGTGAAGGAGGCCTAAGTGAGCGCTTCTCTGCTGAGATAATGCACCCACCTCACAGGTGCAGCAGATCAAGATGCTGATTAGACGTATGATTATTGCACAGGTGCGCCTTTGGCTGGCCACAATAAAAGGTCACTCTAAAATGTGCAGATTTATCACACAGCACAATGTCACAGATGTCGCAGGTTTGGAGGTAGAGTGCACTTGTCAATGTGACAGCCGGAATGTCACCAGAGCTGTTGCCTGTGAATAGAATGTTCATTTCTCCACCAATAAGCTGTCTCCAAAAGTGTTATGCAGCGTTGTGCTGTTCTCTGTGCTGTGCTGTTCTCTGTGCTGTGCAGTGTTGTGTTGTTCTGTGCAGTGTTGTGGTGTTCGGTGCTGTGCTGTGCAGTGTGTGCTGTTCTCTGTGCTGTGCAGTGTTGTGTTGTTCTGTGCAGTGTTGTGGTGTTCGGTGCTGTGCAGTGTGTGCTGTTCTCTGTGCTGTGCAGTGTTGTGTTGTGCTGTTCTGTGCAGTGTTGTATTGTTCGGTGCTGTGCTGTTCTCTGTGTTGTGCTGTGCAGTGTTATGCTGTTCTGTGCAGTGCTGTGCTGTGTGTGCTGTTCTCTGTGCTGTGTAGTGTTGTTCGGTGCTGTGCTGTGCAGTGTGTGCTGTTCTCTGTGTTGTGTTGTGCTGTTCTGTGTTGTGGTGTTTGGTGCTGTGCTGTGCAGTGTGTTCTCTGTGCAGTGTTGTGGTGTTCGGTGCTGTGCAGTGTGTGCTGTTCTCTGTGCTGTGTTGTTCGGTGCTGTGCAGTGTGTTCGCTGTGCAGTGTTGTGTTGTTTGGTGCTGTGCAGTGTGTTCTCTGTGCTGTGCAGTGTTGTGGTGTTCTGTGCTGTGCAGTGTGTGCTGTTCTCTGTGCTGTGCTGTTCTGTGCAGTGTTGCGTTGTTTGGTGCTGTGCAGTGTGTTCTCTGTGCTGTGCAGTGTTGTGGTGTTCGGTGCTGTGCTGTGCTAAGCAGTGTTGTGTTGTGTTGTGCTGTGCAGTGCTGTTCTCTGTGCTGTGCAGTGTTGTGGTGTTCGGTGCTGTGCAGTGCAGTGTTGTGTTGTTTGGTGCTGTACTGTGCAGTGTGTGCTGTTTTCTGTGCTGTGCAGTGTTGTGGTGTTCGGTGCTGTGCTGTGCAGTGTGTGCAGTTCTCTGTGCTGTGCAGTGTTGTGGTGTTCGGTGCAGTGTGTGCTGTGCAGTGTTGTGGTGTTTGGTGATGTGCTGTGCTGTTCTCTGTGCTGTGCAGTGTTGTGTTGTTCGGTGCTGTGCAGTGCAGTGTGTGCTGTTCTCTGTGCTGTGCAGTGTTGTGGTGTTCGGTGCTGTGCTGTTCTCTGTGCTGTGCAGTGTTGTGTTGTTCGGTGCTGTGCAGTGTGTGCTGTTCTCTGTGCAGTGTTGTGGTGTTCGGTGCTGTGCTGTTCTCTGTGCTGTGTTGTGGTGTTCGGTGCTGTGCAGTGCAGTGTGTTCTCTGTGCAGTGTTGTGGTGTTCGGTGCAGTGCAGTGTGTACTGTGCAGTGTTGTGTTGTTCGGTGCTGTACTGTGCAGTGTGTGCTGTTCTCTGTGCTGTGCAGTGTTGTGGTGTTCGGTGCTGTGCAGTGTGTGCAGTTCTCTGTGCTGTGCAGTGTTGTGGTGTTGTGGTGTTCGGTGCAGTGCAGTGTGTTCTGTGCAGTGTTGTGGTGTTTGGTGATGTGCTGTGCTGTTCTCTGTGCTGTGCAGTGTTGTGTTGTTCGGTGCTGTGCTGTTCTCTGTGCTGTGCAGTGTTGTGTTGTTCGGTGCTGTGCAGTGTGTGCTGTTCTCTGTGCTGTGCATTGTTGTGGTGTTTGGTGCTGTGCAGTGCAGTGTGTTCTCTGTGCAGTGTTGTGGTGTTCGGTGCAGTGCAGTGTGTACTGTGCAGTGTTGTGGTGTTCGGTGCTGTGCTGTTCTCTGCTGTGCAGTGTTGTGGTGTTCGGTGCTGTGCAGTGCAGTGTGTTCTCTGTGCTGTGTTGTGGTGTTTGGTGCTGTGCAGTGTGTTCTCTGTGCTGTGCAGTGTTGTGTTGTTTGGTGCTGTGCAGTGTGTTCTCTGTGCTGTGTAGTGTTGTGGTGTTCGGTTGTGTGCTGTTCTCTGTGCTGTGCAGTGTTGTGTTGTTCGGTGCTGTGCAGTGCAGTGTGTGCTGTTCTCTGTGCTGTGCAGTGTTGTGGTGTTCGGTGCTGTGCTGTTCTCTGTGCCGTGCAGTGTTGTGTTGTTCGGTGCTGTGCAGTGCAGTGTGTGCTGTTCTCTGTGCTGTGCATTGTTGTGGTGTTCGGTGCTGTGCAGTGCAGTGTGTTCTCTGTGCAGTGTTGTGGTGTTCGGTGCAGTGCAGTGTGTACTGTGCAGTGTTGTGGTGTTCGGTGCTGTGCTGTTCTCTGTGCTGTGCAGTGTTGTGGTGTTCGGTGCTGTGCAGTGCAGTGTGTTCTCTGTGCTGTGCAGTGTTGTGTTGTTCGGTGCTGTGCAGTGCAGTGTGTTCTCTGTGCTGTGTTGTGTTGTTTGGTGCTGTGCAGTGTGTTCTCTGTGCTGTGCAGTGTTGTGTTGTTTGGTGCTGTGCAGTGTGTTCTCTGTGCTGTGCAGTGTTGTGTTGTTTGGTGCTGTGCAGTGTGTTCTCTGTGCTGTGTAGTGTTGTGGTGTTCGGTTGTGTGTTGTTCGGTGCTGTGCAGTGCAGTGTGTGCTGTGCAGTGTTGTGTTGTTCGGTGCTGTGCTGTGCAGTGTGTGCTGTGCTGTGCAGTGTTGTGTTGTTCGGTGCTGTGCTGTGCAGTGTGTGCTGTGCAGTGTTGTGTTGTTCGGTGCTGTGCAGTGCAGTGTGTGCTGTGCAGTGTTGTGTTGTTCGGTGCTGTGCTGTGCAGTGTGTGCTGTGCTGTGCAGTGTTGTGTTGTTCGGTGCTGTGCTGTGCAGTGTGTGCTGTGCAGTGTTGTGTTGTTCGGTGCTGTGCTGTGCAGTGTGTGCTGTGCTGTGCAGTGTTGTGTTGTTCGGTGCTGTGCTGTGCAGTGTGTGCTGTGCAGTGTTGTGTTGTTCGGTGCTGTGCTGTGCAGTGTGTGCTGTGCAGTGTCGTGTTGTTCGGTGCTGTGCTGTGCAGTGTGTGCTGTGCAGTGTTGTGTTGTTCGGTGCTGTGCAGTGCAGTGTGTGCTGTGCAGTGTTGTGTTGTTCGGTGCTGTGCTGTGCAGTGTGTGCTGTGCAGTGTTGTGTTGTTCGGTGCTGTGCTGTGCAGTGTGTGCTGTGCAATGTTGTGCTGTGCAGTGTTGTGTTGTTCGGTGCTGTGCTGTGCAGTGTGTACTGTGCAGTGTTGTGTTGTTCGGTGCTGTGCTGTGCAGTGTGTGCTGTGCAGTGTCGTGTTGTTCGGTGCTGTGCAGTGCAGTGTGTGCTGTGCAGTGTTGTGCTGTGCAGTGTTGTTCGGTGCTGTGCAGTGCAGTGTGTGCTGTGCTGTTCGGTGCTGTGCAGTGCAGTGCAGTGTGTGCTGTGCAGTGTTGTGTTGTTCGGTGCTGTGCTGTGCAGTGTGTGCTGTGCAGTGTTGTGTTGTTCGGTGCTGTGCTGTGCAGTGTGTGCTGTGCAGTGTTGTGTTGTTCGGTGCTGTGCTGTGCAGTGTGTGCTGTGCAGTGTTGTGCTGTGCAGTGTTGTGTTGTTCGGTGCTGTGCAGTGCAGTGTGTGCTGTGCTGTTCGGTGCTGTGCAGTGCAGTGCAGTGTGTGCTGTGCAGTGTTGTGTTGTTCGGTGCTGTGCTGTGCAGTGTGTGCTGTGCAGTGTTGTGTTGTTCGGTGCTGTGCAGTGCAGTGCAGTGTGTGCTGTGCAGTGTTGTGTTGTTCGGTGCTGTGCAGTGCAGTGTGTGCTGTGCAGTGTGTGCTGTGCAGTGTTGTGGTGTTCGGTGCTGTGCAGTGTTGTGTTGTTCGGTGCTGTGCTGTGCAGTGTGTGCTGTGCAGTGTTGTGTTGTTCGGTGCTGTGCTGTGCAGTGTTGTGCTGTGCAGTGTTGTGTTGTTCGGTGCTGTGCAGTGTGTGCTGTGCAGTGTTGTGTTGTTCGGTGCTGTGCAGTGCAGTGTGCGCGCAGCTGACCCTTTTCTTCCAGGAGGAAATTCTTTTCCTGGGCGTCTCCGGCCGTGGACAATGCACCTTCCCTTCCTGTGTTTCCCGTCCAGACTGCGCCTGTTTTGCTGTTCGGGGGTTAATATCTGAATTCGGCCTCGGCTCCTCTTGTGATTTGATAAAACCTCGGGCTGCACTCGCTCCAGTGTAATCTATGGGGCAGCATCCATCTGCCATTCTTTTCTCATGATTGTCAGCGAGTCTCGGATTTCGCGCTCCCATTCATGTCTATGGAGTGTGTGAGTGCAATATACGCAGAAACCATGGAGGATATGGAGAAAGTGCTCTCCTCCTCTCCAAACCTGTGCTCTGATCGCTGCGGACGCCATACGCTGGTGGAGCCGAGGACAAGGAGTCCGGGAACCTGACAACTCCTCTGATCTGTGAAGTGAGGCTCACACTGGTTGTCACTCCGCTTTCCCAAACTCCAGGATGACACCTGCCCTGTGACGATGTACCTGAGGTCCGGTGGATCCGATATCTCAACAGCATCCCCGGGCTCAGACCAAGTAGTGACGAGCGATTGGCCCGATCCTGCATGGGCCAGGTCCTTGGGGGCTGCAGGTGTCCGTGCATCTGCAAATAGATCACATTTCACCCGGATCCCTCAATGCCGACATTCATGGCAGCAGAGCAGGGGGCCGCGCACAACGAGGCCTTGTTCTCCACACAAAACGTGATGAGAAGCCATAGAGGCAGCACCAAAATCCTCAGAAGCCTCAGGATCAGACCAGAGCTACTGAGCCGTGTATCTAATTCCATCATTCGTGATACTGTCTGCTGAGTCGTGTATCTAATCCTATCCTGTGTGATACTGTCTGCTAAGCCGTGTATCTAATCCTATCCTGCGTTATACTATCTGCTGAGCTGTGTATCTAATCCCACCATGTGATAATGTCTGCTGAGCCGTGTATCTAATCCTCTTCTGTGTGATACTGTCTGCTGAGCTGTGTATCTAATCCTATCCTGTGTGATACTGTCTGCTGAGCTGTGTATCTAATCCCACCATGTGATACTGTCTGCTGAACTGTGCATCTAATCCTATCCTGTGTGCAGGGGCTGATTGGCAAATTTTGGACTGGGGGGCAGTCAGAAAGCAGTGACCCTCGAGTTGCCCCCCGATAAAATCAATGGGTCTGCGCACACATCAGTGATTTTTCACTGACCGTGTCTCCGTGCAGCGTACATGCGTGTCCGTGTGCTCCGCACGGAGACATGTCCGTTTTTTCTGGCATCACTGATGTCCCACAGACCACACTATGGTGTGATCCGTGAAACACGTACCATAAAAAAACGCAAATTGAAAATAAAAAGCTTTTTATACTCACCTTCTCCAGCGCTGCTTGTCTCCGGCCTCAGCTGCCTCCTCCTTCCAGCCCGGCTGCTTATTCTCATGCCTATTCATTTATGCACGGAGCAGCCGACCCGGAAGTAGCTGCAGTGGGGTCAGTGGCGGCCGGATACTCAGCAGAGCCATAGAGTTTATCACCACGGACAGTAGGGGCGGGGACAAGTGAGTATACGTCCATGTGATATCACGGATGACGGACACAGATCACGGATAGCACATGGATAACCCACGTGTGCCGTGAATCATGGCACACGGAGGGACATAAGTGTTTTTTTACATGTCAGTGAAAAACGTCTGTGTTTTTCACTGACGTGTGAAACAGGCCTTAAGGTACCGTCACACTAAGCGACACTTCAGCGATCCCACCAGCGATCTGACCTGGCAGGGATCGCTGGAGCGTCGCTACATGCTCGCTGGTGAGCTGTCAATCAGGCAGCTCTCCACAGCGATCAGAGATCAGCCACCAGCCACTAGCGACCCGTGTAACGACGCTGTGCTTCGTAACCGTGGTACACATCGGGTTACTAAGCAAAGCGCTTTGCTTATAGTTACCCGATGTGTAACCTTGGCTACGTGTTTAGGGAGCCGGGAGCCGGCTTCTAGAAGCTGTGGATGCTGGTAACCAAGGTAAATATCAGGTAACCAAGCAAAGCCTTTGCTTGGTTACCCGATGTGTACCTTGGTTACCAGCGTCCGCAGAAGCCGGCTCCCTGGACATTCAGATCGTTGCTCTCTCGCTGTCAAACACAGCAATGTGTGCTTCACAGCAGGAGAGCAACAACCAAAAAAATGGTCCAGGACATTCAGCAACGACCGGCGACCTCACAGCAGGGGCCAGGTCGTTGCTGGATGTCACACACAGCAACATCGCTAGCAAGATCGCTGTTGCGTCACAAAAACTGTGACTCAGCAGCGATGTCGCTTAGTGAGACGTGGCCTTTAGTTGCACTTCTCTGCAGAGATGATCTTCCACCTCACAGGTGCGGCAGATCAAGATGCTGATTATACAGAGTGATTATTGCACAGGTGCGCCTTAGGCTGGCCACAATAAAAGGCCACTCTAAAATGTGCAGTTTCCTCACACAACACAATGTCACAGATGTCGCAGGTTTGGCGGGAGCGTGCACTTGTCACGCTGACTGCAGGAATGTCACCAGAGCTGCTGCACATTAATTGAATGTTCATTTCTCTACCATAAGTCATCTACAAAGG
Source organism: Anomaloglossus baeobatrachus (assembly GCF_048569485.1). NCBI lineage: Eukaryota > Metazoa > Chordata > Amphibia > Anura > Aromobatidae > Anomaloglossus > Anomaloglossus baeobatrachus. The sequence goes on along the minus strand of NC_134360.1, from coordinate 218,425,230 downwards.
TCTTGCAGAGAATTTGGCAGAACATCCCACCGACCTCACAACCGCAGACCACGTGTAACCGCTTCAGTCCAAGACCTCCACATCCAGCATCTTCACCTCCAAAATCGTCTGAGACCGGCCACCCGGACAGCGGCTGCAACAATCAGTGCAAAAACAAAGAATTTCTACACAAACTGTCAGACACTGTCTCAGGGACGCTCATCTGCTGCTCGTCATCCTCATCGGGGTCTCCACCTGACTGCTGCTCGTCATCCTCATCGGGATCTCCCCCTGACTGCTGCTCGTCATCCTCATCGGGGTATCCCCCTGACTGCTGCTTGTCATGCTCATCGGGGTATCCACCTGACTACTGCTTGTCATCCTCATCGGGGTCTCCACCTGACTGCTGCTTGTCATCCTCATCGGGGTATCCCCCTGACTGCTGCTTGTCATCCTCATCGGGGTCTCCACCTGACAGCAGTTCATCGTCCTCATCAGGGTCTCCACCTGACTGCTGCTCGTCGTCCTCATCAGGGTCTCCACCTGACTGCTGCTTGTCATCCTCATCAGGGTCTCCACCTGACTGCTGCTTGTCATCCTCATCAGGGTCTCCACCTGACTGCTGCTCGTCGTCCTCATCAGGGTCTCCACCTGACTGCTGCTCGTCGTCCTCATCAGGGTCTCCACCTGACTGCTGCTCGTAATCCTCATCGGGATCTCCACCTGACTGCTGCTCGTCGTCCTCATCAGGGTCTCCACCTGACTGCTGCTCGTAATCCTCATCGGGATCTCCACCTGACTGCTGCTCGTCGTCCCCATCGGGGTCTCCACCTGACTGCTGCTTGTCATCCTCATCGGGGTCTCCACCTGATTGCAGCTCATCATCCTCATCGGGCTCTCCACCGGACTGCAGCTTTAGTCCTCATCGGGGTCTCCACCTGACTGCAGCTTATCATCTTCATCGGGGTCTCCACCTGACTGCAGCTTATCATCCTCATTGGGGTCTCCTCCTGGCTGCAGCTCATCATTGTATCCGACTTTTGTGGGTACATGCTCACGTTTGATGGCATTTGGCATGGTGGAGACGTTTTCTCTTCAGGGATGAATCCCGCTCTTCACCATACAGGGCAGACGGCGGACTGTGTGTACAGCATCCTGTGGGTGAGCTGTTTGCTGATGTCAACAGTCCACAGCCACAGCTCCCCCTCTGAAGTGCCCCAGCAAAGTTGCACATTTTAGAGTGGCCTTTTATTGTGGCCAGCCTAAGGCGCACCTATGCAATAATCAAGGTGTCTAATTAGCATCTTGATAGAGTCATGGCTGAAAGTGTTGGCACCCTTGAAACTGTTCCAGAAAATGAATTATTTTTGCCAGAATATTAGTGCAGTTACATAAAACACACAGGGAAAAAAAGAGTAAACAAGACAAATTGGGAATAATTTTACACAAATCCCCAAAAATGGGCTGGACATAGGCTGGACCAAACTGTTGGCAGATTTCAAAATTGTGGGTAAACAACTTTTTCCAGCATGTAATTCTAGTTCAAACACCTACGTGGCAATTAACAGGTGTGGGCAATATGAAAATCACATCTGAGACCAGATAACAAGGGGAGAAGTTGCCTCAATCTTTGCTTTGTTTGTCTGTGTGTGCCGCACTAAGCATGGAGAACAGAAAGAGAAGAGAACAGAACCAACCCTAGTACATAAATACAGGGACAGAACCTAGCCTAGTACATAATTACAGGAACAGAATAGGGCTTACTACATAGATATGGAAACAAAACCAAGCCTACTATATAGATATGGGAACAGAATCAAGCTTATTACATAGATATAAGAACAGAACTGAGCTTACCACATAGCTATAGAAACAGAATTGATTTACTACATAGATACTGGAACAGAACCAAGCCTAGTACATATGTAGTAAGTTCAGTTCTGTTATTATGTAAGTACGGGAGCTGAGCTTACTACATAGAAATAGGGCCAAACCGAAGCTTACTACAGAGATATGGGAACAACATGGGGTCAGGATAAAAAGCACAAATACAGTACGCCGCATGCACACATACGTAGACATATGATCACACACAGAGACATACACTAATATGCAGACATTCACATAAACATATACAATGATACGCACACATACAGGCATACGCACACATACAGGCATATGTAAATATATATATATTTGAAGAAAAAGTCACAAAGATACATATAAACAGACATAGATGCAGGGGGGCCGCCATCAGGGCATTACTAGTGTGACTCCTGTACTGGGTCCGGTGAGCAGCAGGCAGGAGGGGGGCCTGGACACGCTGACAGGCCCCTTTCATTCCTCTGCTCACCGGGCCCCATGGGCAGGAGGCGGGGACGTTGCACTTACAGCACCTGCAGTCGCACAGGGGCCCCAAGCGAGAGCGGGCCCCTAGAGCCTGAAAACGTGTTAATCCCTTAGCGACCTGTGACGTACTGGGTACGACATAGCTCCCTGGTACTTAAGGACCCATGACGTACCCAGTACGTCATGGCGAAATCGCTGCCCTGGTAGCTGCGATCGCTTTGCAAATACTGTATCTTAGATTCGGGGAGGAGGGGCCCTCTGCCTGACCTCAGGAGGGGTGGTGTCTCCTCCCCGGATCTAAGGAGGCTGTGATTGGCTGACGAACGCCGCTCAGCCAATCACAGCCACTGTAATGTTCAGCCATTGAAAATGGCTGAAACATTGAAATCCAGCCATGTTCAGTGCAGCTATGGCACCGATCATTGGCTGGAGCTGGGTGACCTCAGTTACACCCGCCCCCAGCTCTGATTGGAGAGACCGGCCTTGTGACCGATCTGTCCAATCACTGTGGATCTGGGGCCGGAGACCGCCCCCTCAGCTTCACTCCAGCGTCTGTGAAAGCCGAGGGAGGAGCAATCGGTAAGTTACAGAGTGACACTGTCTTCTTTCAGCTGCCGCCATTGCACCAGCAGTCAGTGTCCCTGATCAAGCGGCACTGAACCCATCTGCTGCGTCCCCTCCATCTGCCCACCTCCCTCATCTGCTGCCCCCTCTCCCACCTTCCCCCACCTGCTGTGACCCCCCCCCCCATCTATCCGTCCCTGGCCATCCGTCCCTCTGGCCATCCGTCCCTCCGTCTCTCATCTATCTGTAGCACCCACGGCACAGGGGTTAAATGTTACTCGTCGCCGGGCCGGTGATGTCGGGTCAGGGGGATGTCACAGGTGGCTCTGCCCGGCTTCGTGGCCCCGAGGTGACAATAAAAGGGGATTTGGATGATGGTGGGGGAATGATGAGGATGATATAGTCTTGTGACGCCACCTGTGGTACGCGGCCAGGGATTAGCCGCCGCTGCTGTCTCTGTCCTCCGGGGCAGATGGTGTTGCAGCAAGGATGGTTCTGCTCCCCACAGGTGAAGCGGGGCCCCGGGGAGGATGATGAGGAGAGTAGTGGCCGTTGGCGCTGAAGCGCAGAGCGACGGCAATCAAAAGGCTGAATCAGCTGCTGTGGTTCCAGCCGTGATGGGCCCCAGCCGATCCCAGATCCGTTGGAGGTTAGAACCGGTACGGTGGTCGATGGGCCCTTCCTTCTTGCGCCTTTACAGATGGATCGCCGTGGCCTGAAGCTGCTTGAGGACCCTGGTTTGTGTAGTGTTAGCTCCTGTCCCGTGTGTAGGTGACGCGTGGCCGCTGTGGGGCTTGACTGTAATCACGACTCCGGACCCTATGTGGCACTGCGCTTCGGGATCTCGTGGTGGTCAGAGGGACCTGCAATCCCCCTGTCCTTTAGATTCTGGTGATACAAGGTGAAGTCTGTTCCACCCTAAGGCTATGTGCACACGGTGCGTTTTTCGCGGCGTTTTTGCGCGTTTTTCGGGTGCGTTTTTGGCCTCAAAACTGCATGACTTTGCTTCCCCAGAAAAGTCTATGAGTTTTCATTTTTGCTGTCCCTACACAGCGTTTTTTTTCAGCTGCGTTTTTGTGGTGACCACAAAAACGCAGCATGTCAATTATTCCCACGTTTTTCACTGCGCTTTTCATCCATTGAGTTCAATGGGATGTTGAAAGACGCAATGAGAAACGCAAATAGCTGCGTTTTGGTGCGTTTCTAAGACCAAAAACGCAGCTATAAACGCAGGAGGTGGGTAGTAAAGTGACGTGTACAGGAAGAGGATTCCTTCTGTCAGTATAGACAGAAGCGTGAATCCTCCCGGTACCATCACCGTCGCTTCCACCTCCCGTCCTGTGCATGTATGCTGCCGTGCGGCGCCATGTACAGGCAGGAGATGGAAGCGGCTGCGAAAACAAAAGTTAACAGTAGAAAAAAAAAAAGTTATACTCACCTGTCTGCAGACTCCCGGTGCCATGCCCGCTCCCAGCTCCTCTCACGGTATCGCCACCCCCGCTCCGGCTGTGTGCAGACGGCCGGGAAACCTCCGGCTCCGATGGATGCAGGACCTGGCGATGGATCACCTGATGCAGTCACCTGACGCATCAGGTGATCGTAAGTATCGCGATGACGCGGGCGCCCGGCCGGTATCAGCGGATGCGTCAGGAGACTTCATCCCTGATAACCGGCAGCTGCTGCAGCGATCGGACAGGATCAGACTCCCGCCCCATCGCTGCAGGAGCTGCCGGTATTCAGCACATAAGTGAGTATTATTATTATTTTATTTTTTTTTGCGCTGATGCATCAGCTGATTGTATAAAAGTCGTTTATACAATCAGCTGCTGTGTCATGTGATTCAGGCACTTGATCCTGACACATCATCTGATCGCTTTGCCTTCCAGCAAACCGATCAGATGATATTGGATCCAGATTGGACGGCGCGGGACCCTGACCCAGGATTACTGCGGAGGGGGGCTTCTTTATTTCAATAAAGATGGAGTCACTAATTGTGTTGTGTTTTATTTCTAATAAAAATATTTTTCTGTGTGTTGTGTTTTTTTTTTATCTTTACTAGAAATTCATGGTGGCCATGTCTAATATTGGCGTGACACCATGAATTTCGGGCTTAGGGCTAGCTGATAATATACAGCTAACCCTAACTCCATTATTACCCGGCTAGCCACCCGTCACCAGGGCAGCCGGAAGAGTTGGATACAGCGCCAGAAGATGGCGCTTCTATGAAAGCGCCATTTTCTGGGGTGGCTGCGGGACTGCAATTCACAGCGGGGGTGCCCAGAAAGCATGGGCACCCTGCACTGTGGATTCCAATCCCCAGCTGCCTAGTTGTACCCGGCTGGACTCAAAAATTGGGCGAAGCCCACGTCATTTTATTTTTAAATTATTTCATGAAATTCATGAAATAATTTAAAAAAAAAAGGGCTTCCCTATATTTTTGGTTCCCAGCTGGGTACAAATAGGCAGCTGGGGGTTGGGGGCAGCCCGTACCTGCCTGCTGTACCCGGCTAGCATACAAAAATATGGCGAAGCCCATGTCATTTTTTTTTGGGGGGGGGCAAAGAAATCCTGCATACAGTCCTGGAAGGAGGATGCTGAGCCTTGTAGTTCGACAGCTGCTGTCTGCTCTCCTGCATACACTATTGGATCGAGGATGCTGAGACTTGTAGTTCTGCAGCTGTCTGCTCTTCTGCATATGCTGAGCCTTGTAGTTCGACAGCTGCTGTCTGCTCTCCTGCATACACTATTGGATCGAGGATGCTGAGACTTGTAGTTCTGCAGCTGTCTGCTCTTCTGCATACACTAGTGGAGAATGAAGAACACATTGAAGAAGGAAATGACATCAGACCTTTTTTTTTTTGTTCACTGATAAAAAACGCATAAAGACGCAGTGAGCAAAAACGCAGCAAAACGCAGCAAAAAAACGCACCAAATCGCGGCAACACGCGTGCGTTTTTTGCCGCGTTTTTTCGACGCAGGTGCGTTTTTGTGCGTTTTTCGCGGCCAAAAACGCACAAAAACGCAGCGTCAAAAAAACGCAGCGTGTGCACATAGCCTAAGGCTCTGCACCCTGAACGGCACCGGTCCCGCTCCTGTTCTCTCCTGCTGGAGAACACTCTAACTGTTGTGTAAGCTCCTAACTTCCCCTGGTGGCTGCTCCTCCCCCGGTTCCCTGTCACTAGTGGGTGGCCGCCCCCCATGTTTGGTGACTACCTTAAGACCCGACCCTAGCCTGGTCCCCAATGGGGAGGGCAACCTGGTTGTGTATATGAGTTTGTGTTGTGGAACTGGTACCGATCTCCTTTGGATCCAGGATAAGTACTGCACCTTAAGTGAGGTGCAGTACCATGTGGTGACTGAAGCCACAGGGGCGCCACATATCTATCTATCTACCTAGCCATCTATCTATGATTCTATCTATCTGCTGAAAAGCCTTAAAGTGAATCTGTCAGCAGGTTTTTGCTCCCCCATCTGAGAGCAGCATAAAGTAGAGAGAGGGACCCTGATTCCAGCGATGTCACTTACTGGGCTGTTTGCTTTCATTGTGATAAAATCAATGTTTTCTCTGCTGCAGATCTAGCAGTTATACAGAGCTCATGAATATGCTGGACTACCTGCAGCATGACGAGTAGCCCTGTAATGATAATCTCCTGCTGATTAACCAGTGATGTTATCAAAACTATACTAAGCAGCCCAATAAGTGACAATTGCTGGAATCATGATCTCTTCCCCTATGTTATGCTGCGCTCAGATTAGGTGTTAAAAACCTGGTGACAGATTCCCTTTGAAGGGGTTGTCAGGTCTAAATCCACAAGTCTGCATTATCACAATTTGGTTTCAATTACTTTAAAAACTGTATGTGACACATTCCCCTAAAGAAAAAAAAATAGGTAAACCAAAAATAAATATAGACCAAAGAAGTTAGATTTAAAAAAAAAAAAAAAAAAAGAGTAAAGTAGAGCCCGGCCAAAAGAGTCTACCTTGTCGTGGAGGCAGGCTTACAAAAATCTTTTGGCCAAAACAAAATCTGATGGCTGTGTGTGTGACACGGTGTTCAGTGTGAAGGGTTAATGTGTGATTGGTGCGGCTGTAGTGCAGAAGTGACGTTTTTCCAAGAGTGGCGGGAGACTGTGGAAGATTCGTGGGCTGGAGGCGGAGCTGGGGTGGAGGCGGAGCTGGGGTGGAGCCTCAAGGGGGCCCCGAACTTTTGCCAGTATGGGGCCCTGAAATTCCTAGTGGCAGCCCTGCATAGATGTATACAGTCATAGAACCTGACATACATAGATACACATCATGCATACAGATACAGACACATTATACATATTATTATTATGGAGCAGCCGGCAGCAGCCTCCTCCCCTCCCCTGCTTGCCTCCGTCCCGCACCTCCTGGGTATGTGGCTGTGTAGGGTGCTGTATGCCGGCCGTCACCTTAGTAGACATGTCCACACACAGAGCATTTACGGCCTTGTCTCCTGGCAATGAAGAGGCCGGGCTGCCACTAATTCTTTTTGTGTCCCGGCCATATCTACTAAAGTGACAGCTATTACGCAGGGTGCCAAAAAAAACCAGGCGGCCCTGTACCACTGCTGAGAGAGCAGCTTGGGGGGGTATATGTACCCCAGCCCAGCCTGTCCCCGCCTGTGTGCCCCCTGTGTGCTGAGCCATGTATCTAACTAATCCCATCATGTGTGATACTGTCTGTTGAGCTGCTGTAGCTAATCCTCTCAGGTGTGATACTGAATTAAGCCTCCTTCACATGTCAGTGTTTTTCCGGTATCTCTGATGACAACGGCAAGTACAAGTCTATGGGTCGGAGACGTCCAGCGCACAGAGGGCAGCAGTGTGCAATGTGCTGCACGGGTTTAACATCGCAAAGTACAGGAGATCTCTACTCTAGTAGTGAAAACCACTGATGACTGATGGTAAAAATGGGCACGGACTGTACACTGATGACCCCGGCTCAAACACTCATGACCCCGGCTCAAACACTGATGACCCCGGCTCAAACACTCATGACCCCGGCTCAAACACTCATGACCCCGGCTCAAACACTGATGACCCCGGCTCAAACACTGATGACCCCGGCTCAAACACTCATGACCCCGGCTCAAACACTGATGACCCCGGCTCAAACACTCATGACCCCGGCTCAAACACTGATGACCCCGGCTCAAACACTCATGACCCCGGCTCAAACACTCATGACCCCGGCTCAAACAATGATGACCCCGGCTCAAACACTGATGACCCCGGCTCAAACACTGATGACCCCGGCTCAAACACTGATGACCCCGGCTCAAACACTGATGACCCCGGCTCAAACACTGATGACCCCGGCTCAAACACTGATGACCCCGGCTCAAACACTCATGACCCCGGCTCAAACACTCATGACCCTGGCTCAAACAGTCATGACCCCGGCTCAAACACTCATGACCCCAGGTCCACACATTGACGACCCCGGTCCAAACACTGACGACCCCAGTCCAAACACTGACGACCCCGGCCCAAACACTGACGACCCCGGCCCAAACACTGACGAACTCCGGTCCAAACACTCACATGCCCAATCTAAACACCGACGATCGCGGTCCACGCATTGACGACCCCGGTCCCATTTTTCCCGCACGTGTGAATGAGGCTTGAGCGTCTTCCTGCTCTTTGTGCGGATCACACTGCCACCTGCTGGTGAATATCAGAGCTGCAGTCTCCGGATTCTTTTGTACTTCAGGAAAATAAACAAAGAATTTATAACATTTTTGAAGTTAAAGTTTATTTGAAAAAAAAAAAATATTAAAAAACATTTCTTCCCACAAACAAATTATTTGTAGAAACGAGAGAGAAATAAGAAGCTGAATAACAAATCGTCTCTGTGTTGCCGGACGTCTCCTGAGGCTCCTCAGATCATGTACATTATAATCTCCAGCAAATTTACTGTGATGAAAAGACACCTGCAGCCGCTTATTACAGAAGACTCCCCCCGAACCTGCACCACAGCCCCCAACACCGCCGAAGTACGAGCCCCTGTCTGCACCCAAGGGGCTGATTATTCTGATATTAAATACAAAAAAATCTAACTCTTCTGCCTCAATATATCAAAACAATGGGCGGACAATAAGAGGGGCTGATATCAGTCACACATGTAATGTCTGGGGTTATATCAGCACTGGAGCGTTATAAGGGGCTGATATCAGTCACATATGTAATGTCTGGGGTTATATCAGCACTGGAGCGTTATAAGGGGCTGATATCAGTCACACATGTAATGTCTGGAGGTTATATCAGCATTGGAGCGTTATAAGGGGCTGATATCAGTCACATATGTAATGTCTGGAGGTTATATCAGCACTGGAGCGTTATAAGGGGCTGATATCAGTCACATATGTAATGTCTGGAGGTTATATCAGCACTGGAGCGTTATAAGGGGCTGATATCAGTCACATATGTAATGTCTGGAGGTTATATCAGCACTGGAGCGTTATAAGGGGCTGATATCAGTCACATATGTAATGTCTGGAGGTTATATCAGCTCTGAAGCGTTATAAGAGGGCTGATATCAGTCACATATGTAATGTCTGGGGTTATATCAGCACTGGAGCGTTATAAGAGGGGCTGATATCAGTCTCACATGTAATGTCTGGGGTTATATCAGCACGAGCGTTATAAGGGGCTGATATCAGTCACATATGTAATGTCTGGAGGTTATATCAGCTCTGAAGCGTTATAAGAGGGCTGATATCAGTCACATATGTAATGTCTGGGGTTATATCAGCACTGGAGCGTTATAAGAGGGGCTGATATCAGTCTCACATGTAATGTCTGGGGTTATATCAGCATTGGAGCGTTATAAGAGGGGCTGATATCAGTCACATATGTAATGTCTGGAGGTTATATCAGCACGAGCGTTATAAGGGGCTGATATCCGTCACATATGTAATGTCTGGAGGTTATATCAGCACTGGAGCGTTATAAGGGGCTGATATCAGTCACATATGTAATGTCTGGAGGTTATATCAGCTCTGAAGCGTTATAAGAGGGCTGATATCAGTCACATATGTAATGTCTGGGGTTATATCAGCACTGGAGCGTTATAAGAGGGGCTGATATCAGTCTCACATGTAATGTCTGGGGTTATATCAGCACGAGCGTTATAAGGGGCTGATATCAGTCACATATGTAATGTCTGGAGGTTATATCAGCTCTGAAGCGTTATAAGAGGGCTGATATCAGTCACATATGTAATGTCTGGGGTTATATCAGCACTGGAGCGTTATAAGAGGGGCTGATATCAGTCTCACATGTAATGTCTGGGGTTATATCAGCACGAGCGTTATAAGGGGCTGATATCAGTCACATATGTAATGTCTGGAGGTTATATCAGCTCTGAAGCGTTATAAGAGGGCTGATATCAGTCACATATGTAATGTCTGGGGTTATATCAGCACTGGAGCGTTATAAGAGGGGCTGATATCAGTCTCACATGTAATGTCTGGGGTTATATCAGCACGAGCGTTATAAGGGGCTGATATCAGTCACATATGTAATGTCTGGAGGTTATATCAGCTCTGAAGCGTTATAAGAGGGCTGATATCAGTCACATATGTAATGTCTGGGGTTATATCAGCACTGGAGCGTTATAAGAGGGGCTGATATCAGTCTCACATGTAATGTCTGGGGTTATATCAGCACGAGCGTTATAAGGGGCTGATATCAGTCACATATGTAATGTCTGGAGGTTATATCAGCTCTGAAGCGTTATAAGAGGGCTGATATCAGTCACATATGTAATGTCTGGGGTTATATCAGCACTGGAGCCTTATAAGAGGGGCTGATATCAGTCTCACATGTAATGTCTGGGGTTATATCAGCACGAGCGTTATAAGGGGCTGATATCAGTCATATATGTAATGTCTGGGGTTATATCAGCACTGGAGCGTTATAAGAGGGGCTGATATCAGTCTCACATGTAATGTCTGGGGTTATATCAGCATTGGAGCGTTATAAGAGGGGCTGATATCAGTCACATATGTAATGTCTGGAGGTTATATCAGCACGAGCGTTATAAGGGGCTGATATCCGTCACATATGTAATGTCTGGAGGTTATATCAGCACTGGAGCGTTATAAGGGGCTGGTATCAGTCACATATGTAATGTCTGGAGATTATATCAGCACTGGAGCGTTATAAGAGGGGCTGATATCAGTCACATATGTAATGTCTGGAGGTTTACAGCAGCGCCGTCTACCAGAACGTCTATCTCCTAGTTCTCCAGGATAGCAGGCAGTGGTGATGATATTTTCCGGGGGGTGTCGCAGGGTCCCGGCTAGTTAGGGTCTTCAGCACTCCGCTTGGTCGGTCTCGATGTTTTCCTCGGAAGGTTCATCCACGGTGATGAGGATGTTGGGGGTCTTTGGCTGTTCCATCTTTTTCTGTCTCTCAGACGCCTCCAGACGTCGGGGGAATCTGGACACAACTTTGGGGGTCGGCGGCTCACTGGCCCGACTTTCCCTTTCATCCTCGGTGGTCTCCTCCTCATCAATACGCCCGTCAGGGTCCAGGTCTGTGTAACGGGTGTTGGTGTTGGGGGAAGGAAATCCGTCCCCTCTGAAACGGACAAGTTGGCTTCTCACCCCAAGGCCCTTAAGATTTTTCATGCCAACTGCAGGGGACGCGGCAGAAGAGAAGAAACGGCTGAGCATCGGGGTGCGGGCCCGCGGGAGGTTGGGGGTGGCCGCCACCTGCTGACTCTGCTCCGGGTCCATGTCAATGCTGGAATAAGAAAGACACACACATCTGCCATGCTGACACTACAACTCCCAGCATGTCCTGAAAGCCGCAACTACGGACAGATACATTGTAACAACCTCGTCTGATGGGAGGAGCTGCTGCGCTGACACATTGTAACAACCTTGTAACGGGAGGAGCTGCTGCGCTGACACATTGTAACAACCTTGTCTGACGGGAGGAGCTGCTGCACTGACACATTGTAACAACCTCGTAACGGGAGGAGCTGCTGCACTGACACATTGTAACAACCTCGTCTGATGGGAGGAGCTGCTGCACTGACACATTGTAACAACCTCATGTAACGGGAGGAGCTGCTGCGCTGACACATTGTAACAACCTCGTAACGGGAGGAGCTGCTGCACTGACACATTGTAACAACCTCGTCTGATGGGAGGAGCTGCTGCAATGACACATTGTAACAACCTCATGTAACGGGAGGAGCTGGTGCGCTGACACATTGTAACAACCTCGTAACGGGAGGAGCTGCTGCACTGACACATTGTAACAACCTCATGTAACGGGAGGAGCTGCTGCACTGACACATTGTAACAACCTCGTCTGATGGGAGGAGCTGCTGCACTGACACATTGTAACAACCTCATGTAACGGGAGGAGCTGCTGCGCTGACACATTGTAACAACCTCGTAACGGGAGGAGCTGCTGCACTGACACATTGTAACAACCTCATGTAACGGGAGGAGCTGCTGCACTGACACATTGTAACAACCTCGTCTGACGGGAGGAGCTAATGCGCTGACACATTGTAACAACCTCATGTAACAGGAGGAGCTGCTGCACTGACACATTGTACCAACCTCGTCTGATGGGAAGAGCTGCTGCACTGACACATTGTAACAACCTCGTCTGACGGGAGGAGCTGCTGCGCTGACACATTGTAACAACCTTGTAACGGGAGGAGCTGCTGCGCTGACACATTGTAACAACCTCGTCTGACGGGAGGAGCTGCTGCGCTGACACATTGTAACAACCTTGTAACGGGAGGAGCTGCTGCGCTGACACATTGTAACAACCTTGTCTGACGGGAGGAGCTGCTGCACTGACACATTGTAACAACCTCGTAACGGGAGGAGCTGCTGCGCTGACACATTGTAACAACCTCGTAACGGGAGGAGCTGCTGCGCTGACACATTGTAACAACCTCATGTAACGGGAGGAGCTGCTGCACTGACACATTGTAACAACCTCGTCTGATGGGAGGAGCTGCTGCGCTGACACATTGTAACAACCTCGTCTGATGGGAGGAGCTGCTGCGCTGACACATTGTAACAACCTCATGTAACGGGAGGAGCTGCTGCGCTGACACATTGTAACAACCTCGTAACGGGAGGAGCTGCTGCACTGACACATTGTAACAACCTCATGTAACGGGAGGAGCTGCTGCACTGACACATTGTAACAACCTCGTCTGACGGGAGGAGCTAATGCGCTGACACATTGTAACAACCTCATGTAACAGGAGGAGCTGCTGCACTGACACATTGTAACAACCTCGTCTGACTGGAAGAGCTGCTGCACTGATACATTGTAACAACCTCGTCTGACGGGAGGAGCTGCTGCGCTGACACATTGTAACAACCTCATGTAACGGTAGGAGCTGCTGCGCTGGCACATTGTAACAACCTCGTCTGACGGGAGGCACTGCTGCGCTGGCACATTGTAACAACCGCATCTGACGGGAAGAGCTGCTGCACTGACACATTGTAACAACCTCGTCTGACTGGAAGAGCTGCTGCACTGATACATTGTAACAACCTCGTCTGACGGGAGGAGCTGCTGCGCTGACACATTGTAACAACCTCATGTAACGGTAGGAGCTGCTGCACTGACACATTGTAACAACCTCGTCTGGCGGGAGGAGCTGCTGCGCTGGCACATTGTAACAACCTCGTCTGATGGGAGGAGCTGCTGCACTGACACATTGTAACAACCTCATCTGACGAGAGGAGCTGCTGCGCTGACACATTGTAACAACCTCGTCTGGCGGGAGGAGCTGCTGCGCTGGCACATTGTAACAACCGCATCTGACGAGAGGAGCTGCTGCGCTGACACATTGTAACAACCTCGTCTGATGGGAGGAGCTGCTACACTGACACATTGTAACAACCTCGTCTGATGGGAGGAGCTGCTGCGCTGACACATTGTAACAACCTCGTCTGATGGGAGGAGCTGCTGCACTGACACATTGTAACAACCTCATCTGACGGGAGGAGCTGCTGCGCTGACACATTGTAACAACCGCATCTGACGGGAGGAGCTGCTGCGCTGACACATTGTAACAACCGCATCTGACGGGAGGAGCTGCTGCACTGACACATTGTAACAACCGCATCTGACGGGAGGAGCTGCTGCGCTGACACATTGTAACAACCGCATCTGACGGGAGGAGCTGCTGCGCTGACACATTGTAACAACCGCATCTGACGGGAGGAGCTGCTGCGCTGACACATTGTAACAACCGCATCTGACGGGAGGAGCTGCTGCACTGACACATTGTAACAACCGCATCTGACGGGAGGAGCTGCTGCACTGACACATTGTAACAACCGCATCTGACGGGAGGAGCTGCTGCGCTGGCACATTGTAACAACCTCGTCTGATGGGAGGAGCTGCTGCACTGACACATTGTAACAACCTCATCTGACGAGAGGAGCTGCTGCGCTGACACATTGTAACAACCTCGTCTGGCGGGAGGAGCTGCTGCGCTGGCACATTGTAACAACCGCATCTGACGAGAGGAGCTGCTGCGCTGACACATTGTAACAACCTCGTCTGATGGGAGGAGCTGCTGCGCTGACACATTGTAACAACCTCGTCTGATGGGAGGAGCTGCTGCACTGACACATTGTAACAACCTCATCTGACGGGAGGAGCTGCTGCACTGACACATTGTAACAACCGCATCTGACGGGAGGAGCTGCTGCGCTGACACATTGTAACAACCGCATCTGACGGGAGGAGCTGCTGCACTGACACATTGTAACAACCTCGTCTGATGGGAGGAGCTGCTGCACTGACACATTGTAACAACCTCATCTGACGGGAGGAGCTGCTGCACTGACACATTGTAACAACCGCATCTGACGGGAGGAGCTGCTGCACTGACACATTGTAACAACCGCATCTGACGGGAGGAGCTGCTGCACTGACACATTGTAACACTCAGCAGAGGAGTGTTCAGTTCTCTGTATTTCTATTCACAGGCAGCAAGCAGTGATCTTAAAAGTAGTAAGGAATTGAAACATAAAATAGTAGCGACTGGCGTCCGCCGTCCTCACCGCATATCGAAGGTGGAGCCCATGAAGGAGGGTTTGAGGGTCTCGGCGGCGGTGGCGAGGGTGTATGGCGGCAGAGCGCTCTGCTCGTCCCAGTACTTGTCTTTCCCCATCGGTGGCAGGTTTTGGTACATGTCATCCACAGAGAGGAGGGAAACCTATAGGACAAAGGGAGGCGGTGAGTGCGGTCAGTATGGTGAGTGCGGCGAGTACGGAGAGTGCGGCGAGGCGCAGATGGGGCCGCAGACCTCACCCCTCCCCCATCAGCCATCACCTGCAGATTTCTGTCTATGAGTCTGTTGGTCTCAAAATCATCATCGTCTTCTCCGAAGGGATTGATGATCTGCTCGGCCACCTGGAAAATAGAGAGTGACGTCACTGAGCACCAATATGGCGGCACAACGAGGGGGCGGGGCAGAGGAACTGACGAGGTCACAAACCTTCAGCCACCCGAAATAGAAGAAGAACTCCAGCAGCGCATAGATGGGGACATAAATGTCCAGTCGGGACACTACGAGGAACTGACGACCAATAAGGCAGGAGGCGAAGAACACGTACACGGCGATGGTGACCACCTGTGGGGAGGACATCATACTGCAATATACCTGTACTGGAGACTACAACTCCCATCACACTAATGATGTGCCCTCAGCAGAATAGTGACCACAGCTCTCGAGGATAGGACACGATGTAATAGCAGAATAGTGACTGCAGCTCTGGAGGATAAGACCTGATGTAACAGCAGAATAGTGACTGCAGCTCTGGAGGATAAGACCTGATGTAACAGCAGAATAGTGACTGCAGCTCTGGAGGATAAGACCTGATGTAACAGCAGAATAGTGACTGCAGCTCTGGAGGATAAGACATGATGTAACAGGAGAATAGTGAGTGCAGCTCTGGTGGATAAGACATGATGTAACAGGAGAATAGTGAGTGCAGCTCTGGAGGATAAGACATGATGTAACAGGAGAATAGTGAGTGCAGCTCTGGAGGATAAGACATGATGTAACAGCAGAATAGTGACTGCATCTCTGGAGATGACTGGAGGATAAGACACGATTTAACAGGAGAATAGTGAGTGCAGCTCTGGAGGTGACAGGAGGATGAGACATGATGTAACAGCAGAATAGTGACTGCAGCTCTGGAGGTGACTGGAGGATAAGACACGATTTAACAGGAGAATAGTGAGTGCAGCTCTGGAGGTGACAGGAGGATAAGACATGATGTAACAGCAGAATAGTGACTGCAGCTCTGGAGGTGACTGGAGGATAAGACACAATTTAACAGGAGAATAGTGAGTGCAGCTCTGGAGGTGACAGGGGGATAAGACATGATGTAACAGCAGAATAGTGACTGCAGCTCTGGAGGTGATTGGAGGATAAGACATGATGTAACAGCAGAATAGTGACTGCAGCTCTGGAGGTGACTAGAGAATAATACCTGATCCTTCTCTCTTGATGGATATGTTACTAATCTAACTGACCTGCGTGTAGACGAGGGGGACGCTGATCCAGTCATAATGGAAGAGCATGCTGCACTTGGCGCGGTATTTATTCAGCTCCTGAGGAGACAGAAGTGAGGAGAACATTATAACGACACTGATATAAGATATAACGGGAGGGAAGATAACGGTTATTAATCATTATTATTACTTTAGCGCCTGTGACTCCAATGCAAAATCTGTAACAAACAAAATATTCTGCGTCCTTTGTATCTCGGCTCGGATACCGGACAAGAGGAAGGTTTGTGCCCCTCAGCAACGTCTGCGCCCCACAAATAAAGGGACCCCCAGGATCTCATGGGTTCTCCTTTATTATGGGTCACAAATACTTCTCTCCAGTTCTCAGCCTCGTCCCAAAAAGCAATGTCCATACCATCAACCTGGATAATGGCAGCTACAGCGCCCCCTACATGGCCAGCCGAAGAGCCACCCACAATGCAACCTCAGTGCCCCCCACAATCAAAACTGCTGCAGTGCCCCCACAATATCAGCCGCAGTGCCCCCACAGTACCAGCCACAGTGCCCCCACAATACCAGCCTCAGTGCCCCCACAATACCAGCCGCAATGCCTCAAAATACCAGCCACAGTGCCCCTACAATACCAGCCGCAGTGCCCCCACAATACCAGCCGCAATGCCTCAAAATACCAGCCACAGTGCCCCTACAATACCAGCCGCAGTGCCCCCGCAATACCAGCCGCAGTGCCCTCACAGTATTACCCGCAGTGCTACCACAATACCAGTCGCAGTGCCCCCACAATACCATTCACAGTGCCCCCACAATACTAGCCACAGTACCCCTCAATATTAGTCGCAGTGCCCCGACAGTATCATCCACAGTGCCCCCATAATACTAGCCGCAGTGCAGCCACAGTGCCCCCAGAATACAAGCTGCAGTGTCCCAACAATACCAATAGCAGTGCCCCCACAATACCAGCCACAGTGCCCCTCAATACCAGCCGTAGTGCCCCAACAGTATCAGCCACGAGGCCCCCACAATACCAGTCGCAATGCCCCCTCAGTACCAGCCGCAGTGGCCCCACAGTACCAGCCGCAATGCCCCACAAGACCAGTCGCAGTGCCCCCACAATACCAGCCGCAATGCCCCCACAATACCAGTGCCCCACAATACCAGCCGCAGTGCCCCCACAATACCAACCCCAGTGCCCCAACAATACCAGTCGCAGTGGCCCGACAATACCAGTCGCAGTGGCCCCAGAAAACACACATATACTGTATATAACCACACAGAACTCACGTCCATGAGGAGTTTCAGGGCGATGTCGTCCCTCACTCTTCCATCCCTCCGAGCCTGAGCCACCAGGTTTGTGAACCACACGCAGGGGATCCAATACTTATTAAAGTCTGATGATAAACTCTCAAATTTCTTCAGCTCCTCGTGGGTCATGAATCCTAAAAGAAAAAGACATCGTCCTCAAAACCAACAGAAATCGATCCCCCGAGCCTCCCCCGAAGCTTCTGGAGGTGATGCCATAAACACCAGGATCACAGGGATCAGGAATAGATCTACCTGGGATCTCTCACCCTCGGTCTATCACCCCTGACGACCCATGACCTTTACTGAACTTCTGCACACCCGGCGCGTTTTAACCCCAAATTATCTCACACGGCTTTGTCTTATTCCCCTAAATGCAAGCACGACCTTCACGACCAAAGTTACACCCGGTGACCATCTATTATCCAGTGACCGGGTGTCTATGGTCCAGTGACCGGGTGTCTATGGTCCAGTGACCGGGTGTCTATGGTCCAGTGACCGGCGGTCTATGGTCCAGTGACCGGCGGTCTATGGATCCAATAACGTGTGAATAGATCCCACCTGCTTCTACTATATGTTCCATTGTTGGAAATCTCTTCAGCACACGGACACTGACGGATCTCAGGATCAGCACCGACGACAGGTTGGCGTAGCGGATTAGGGTGCGTCGGAGAAGACGCCCTCTCTCATCTCCTCCATGGACATTGCTGGACACCACACACATGAGCTGATCTGGCAAAGGGATGCTGGTGTACTGGTCCCACCAACGTTTCATGACCTGCGTGACGTAGAAACCCAGGACGAAGGGAAGAGGGATCAGCTTGCTGTTTTCATTGCAGTAATCTGCAACCTTCGCAAATATGATCTTCTGATGCTCTGTTAGAACCAGTCTGCCCATAAGAAAGAAGAAAGCAATCAGATAAAAGGAAAACTCCACTACACAGATGTCCATACACTAACAGTTTGGGTTTTTTTTTTTATAAAAATCTCCAAAATACTTGATTTTTCCTCACAGCCACACAAATAAATAACACAATTCTGTCTGCAGCCACCACTAGGGGGAGCTCCCTGTATATAGAGATACATGATAAGATCCTGTCTGCAGCCACCACTAGGGGAAGCTCCCTGTATATAGAGATACATGATAAGATCCTGTCTGCAGCCACCACTAGGGGAAGCTCCCTGTATACAGAGATACATGATAAGATTCTATCTGCAGCCACCACTAGAGGGAGCTCCCTTTATACAGAGATACAAGATAAGATTCTGTCTGCAGCCACCAAAAAAGGGAGCTCCATGTATATAGAGATACATGATAAGATCCTGTCTGCAGTCAACACTAGGGGGAGCTCCCTGTATACAGAAATACAAGATAAGATCCTGTCTGCAGCCACCACTAGGGGGAGCTCCCTCTATACAGAGATACATGATAAGATTATGTCTTCAGTCACCACTAGGGGAAGCTCTCTGTGTAAAGAGATACATGATAAGATTCTGTCTGCAGCCACCTGCAATCCTCAGTATCGGTATTATTCTGTGTATATATATAGTGCACAGTACCACTCCTCCTGTCCTGTATACTGGGTGTAATCCTCAGTATCTGTATTATTCTGTATATATATACTGCACAGTACCACTTCTCCTGTCCTGTATACTGAGTGTAATCCTCAGTATCTGTATTATTCTGTATATATACACTGCACAGTACCACTCCTCCTGTCCTGTATACTGGGTGTAATCCTCAGTATCTGTATTATTCGGTGTATATATACTGCACAGTACCACTTCTCCTGTCCTGTATACTGGGTGTAATCCTCAGTATCTGTATTATTCTGTGTATATATATAGTGCACAGTACCACTCCTCCTGTCCTGTATACTGGGTGTAATCCTCAGTATCTGTATTATTCGGTGTATATATACTGCACAGTACCACTTCTCCTGTCCTGTATACTGGGTGTAATCCTCAGTATCTGTATTATTCTGTATATATACACTGCACAGTACCACTCCTCCTGTCCTGTATACTGGGTGTAATCTTCAGTATCTGTATTATTCTGTATACATACACTGCACAGTACCACTCCTCCTATCCTGTATACTGGGTGTAATCTTCACTGGTCAGGTGGTCGACCGCCACCATGCCGTGCACGCCCAGTGTGGTTTGCAAATTCCTTCTGTAGCCATCAAAATTCAGTTTGGTGCTTGTTCACACACAGCCACCACCTCCTGCTCCAAGGCATCATTATTTAAACACCACCTGCCTGAACCTTGTTCCGCCCTCATCCATGTTTGCTGGTCTGGCACTGTGAGGGCCAGTCCTGACATTGTGCTGGTGTGTGTGGTTCTGCCACACACACTGGCACCTGGGCTGCCTTTATTCGCGGTTGTCAGTCCTGGCAGCATAAGTGAAAACTGTGGAAAAAGAAAGCGCAATAGGGTCTTACCCCAATATATATAGGGTGAAGCAAAGAATAATCCTACTCACCAATTCGGGTTGTGACAGTCACAACACCTATAGCAGCATGTAACACCAAGTCCCGGCAGCGGTCCCCAAGAGGCAGATAACAGAGAGTAGTAGAGAATGGGTTTCACAGCCGCGCCAAAAGACTACTGGATTCTTCTCAGATTAATGTTTCTTTTATTTCATAACAGGTCAAGTCTACGCGTTTCAGAAGGACACAGCTCCCTTCTTCAGGACAAACCAGCAAAGAATCATCAAATCAAGAGATTTGATGATTCTTTGCTGGTTTGTCCTGAAGAAGGGAGCTGTGTCCTTCTGAAACGCGTAGACTTGACCTGTTATGAAATAAAAGAAACATTAATCTGAGAAGAATCCAGTAGTCTTTTGGCGCGGCTGTGAAACCCATTCTCTACTACTCTCTGTTATTAGTCCTGGCAGCATGGGAGCGGTTCAGACATGTCTCAGGTAAGTGGTGTCTCCATATGGTCCTGCTCATTATATGAGACCTTTTGGTACATAATAATTTATAAATATAGCGTTAGGGACCCCCCTATAGAGATTTGCCGTGACGGGGCAGGGGGGCTCAAATCATTGATCAATCATTTGCAAAAAATCTCATTGAATTTTTACAGTAGGAACGAATTTGTGAATAATACACTTTTTATTTCTTCATTGTTGCATGCCATTCATAAGCAGTGCTGGCTCCCCTCCTTTTTGGGTGTAATCTTCAGTATCTGTATTATTCTGTATATATACACTGCACTGTACCACTTCTCCTGTCCTGTATATTGGATGTAATCCTCAGTATCTGTATTATTCTGTATATATACACTGCACAGTATCACTTCGCCTGTCTTGTATACTGGGTGTAATCCTCCATATCTGTATTATTCTGTATATACACACTGCACAGTACCACTTCTCCTGTCCTGTATACTGGGTGTAATCCTCAGTACCTGTACTATTCTGTATATATACACTGCACAGTACCACTTCTTCTGTCCTGTATACTGGGTGTAATCCTCAGTACCTGTAGTATTCTGTATATATACACTGCACAGTACCACTTCTTCTGTCCTGTATATTGGGTGTAATCCTCAGTACCTGTAGTATTCTGTATATATACACTGCACAGTACCACTTCTCCTGTCCTGTATACTGGGTGTAATCCTCTGTATCTGTATTATTCTGTATATATACACTGCACAGTACCACTTCTCCTGTCCTGTATACTGGGTGTAATCCTCAGTACCTGTAGTATTCTGTATATATACACTGCACAGTACCTCTTCTCCTGTCCTGTATACTGGGTATAATCCTCAGTATCTGTATTATTCTGTATATATACACTGCACAGTACCTCTTCTCCTGTCCTGTATACTGGGTGTAATCCTCCATATCTGTATTATTCTGTATATATACACTGCACAGTACCACTTCTCCTTTCCTGTATACTGGGTGTAATCCTCAGTATCTGTATTATTCTGTATATATACACTGCACAGTACCTCTTCTCCTGTCCTGTATACTGGGTGTAATCCTCCATATCTGTATTATTCTGTATATATACACTGTACAGTACCACTTCTCCTGTCCTGTATACTGGGTGTAATCCTCAGTATCTGTATTATTCTGTGTATATACACTGCACAGTACCTCTTCTCCTGTCCTGTATACTGGGTATAATCCTCAGTATCTGTATTATTCTGTATATATACACTGCACAGTACCACTTCTTCTGTCCTGTATACTGGGTGTAATCCTCAGTACCTGTATTATTCTGTGTATATACACTGCACAGTACCACCTCTCCTGTCCTGTATACTGGGTGTAATCCTCAGTACCTGTAGTATTCTGTATATATACACTGCACAGTACCACTTCTCCTGTCCTGTATACTAGGTGTAATCCTCAGTATCTGTATTATTCTGTATGTACACTGCACAGTACAACTTCTCCTGTCCTGTATACTGGTGTAATCCTCAGTACCTGTAGTATTCTGTATATATACACTGCACTGTACCACTTCTCCTGTCCTGTATACTGGTGTAATCCTCAGTACCTGTAGTATTCTGTATATATACACTGCACAGTACCACTTCTCCTGTCCTGTATACTGGTGTAATCCTCAGTACCTGTAGTATTCTGTATATATACACTGCACAGTACCACTTCTCCTGTCCTGTATACTGGTGTAATCCTCAGTACCTGTAGTATTCTGTATATATACACTGCACAGTACCACTTCTTCTGTCCTGTATACTGGTGTAATCCTCAGTACCTGTAGTATTCTGTATATATACACTGCACAGTACCACTTCTCCTGTCCTGTATACTGGTGTAATCCTCAGTACCTGTAGTATTCTGTATATATACACTGCACAGTACAACTTCTCCTGTCCTGTATACTGGTGTAATCCTCAGTACCTGTAGTATTCTGTATATATACACTGCACAGTACCACTTCTCCTGTCCTGTATACTGGTGTAATCCTCAGTACCTGTAGTATTCTGTATATATACACTGCACAGTACCACTTCTCCTGTCCTGTATACTGGTGTAATCCTCAGTACCTGTAGTATTCTGTATATATACACTGCACAGTACAACTTCTCCTGTCCTGTATACTGGTGTAATCCTCAGTACCTGTAGTATTCTGTATATATATACACTGCACAGTACCACTTCTCCTGTCCTGTATACTGGTGTAATCCTCAGTACCTGTATTATTCTGTGTATATACACTGCACAGTACCACCTCTCCTGTCCTGTATACTGGGTGTAATCCTCAGTACCTGTAGTATTCTGTATATATACACTGCACAGTACCACTTCTCCTGTCCTGTATACTAGGTGTAATCCTCAGTATCTGTATTATTCTGTATGTACACTGCACAGTACCACTTCTCCTGTCCTGTATACTGGTGTAATCCTCAGTACCTGTAGTATTCTGTATATATACACTGCACAGTACCACTTCTCCTGTCCTGTATACTGGTGTAATCCTCAGTATCTGTATTATTCTGTATATATACACTGCACAGTACAACTTCTCCTGTCCTGTATACTGGTGTAATCCTCAGTACCTGTAGTATTCTGTATATATACACTGCACAGTACCACTTCTCCTGTCCTGTATACTGGTGTAATCCTCAGTACCTGTAGTATTCTGTATATATACACTGCATAGTACCACTTCTCCTGTCCTGTATACTGGTGTAATCCTCAGTATCTGTATTATTCTGTATATATACACTGCACAGTACCACTTCTCCTGTCCTGTATACTGGTGTAATCCTCAGTATCTGTATTATTCTGTATATATACACTGCACAGTACAACTTCTCCTGTCCTGTATACTGGTGTAATCCTCAGTACCTGTAGTATTCTGTATATATACACTGCATAGTACCACTTCTCCTGTCCTGTATACTGTTCTAATCCTCAGTACCTGTAGTATTCTGTATATACACTGCACAGTACCACTTCTCCTGTCCTGTATACTGGTGTAATCCTCAGTACCTGTAGTATTCTGTATATACACTGCACAGTACCACTTCTCCTGTCCTGTATACTGGGTGTAATCCTCAGTACCTGTAGTATTCTGTATATATATACACTGCACAGTACCACTTCTCCTGTCCTGTATACTGGTGTAATCCTCAGTACCTGTAGTATTCTGTATATATACACTGCACAGTACCACTTCTCCTGTCCTGTATACTGGTGTAATCCTCAGTATCTGTATTATTCTGTATATATACACTACACAGTACAACTTCTCCTGTCCTGTATACTGGTGTAATCCTCAGTACCTGTAGTATTCTGTATATATACACTGCACAGTACCACTTCTCCTGTCCTGTATACTGGTGTAATCCTCAGTATCTGTATTATTCTGTATATATACACTGCACAGTACAACTTCTCCTGTCCTGTATACTGGTGTAATCCTCAGTACCTGTATTATTCTGTATATATACACTGCACAGTACAACTCCTCCTGTCCTGTATACTGGTGTAATCCTCAGTATCTGTATTATTCTGTATATATACACTGCACAGTACCACTTCTCCTGTCCTGTATACTGGTGTAATCCTCAGTATCTGTAGTATTCTGTATATACACTGCACAGTACCACTTCTCCTGTCCTGTATACTGGTGTAATCCTCAGTACCTGTAGTATTCTGTATATACACTGCACAGTACCACTTCTCCTGTCCTGTATACTGGGTGTAATCCTCCGTACCTGTAGTATTCTGTATATATATTGCAGTACCGCTCCTCACCTGTAGATGATGCTCAGTAAGGCATAGCAGAAGGAGAAGACGAGCAGCTCCTTGTACAGTAACTTGTAGATGCTTCCTTTCCAGCGGAAGAGCAGTTTGGAGAATCCACCAAATCTGGCATTGGCCACTTCCAGGGTATAAGAAACCGTCATTGTGTCTCCTGCCACAAAGTGAAGAAGATGAACTTCCCATCTGTGAATATCCTCCCCCCATGCTGATGGTTTCCCTGCAGTACTTTAATCTTTGGATACAGGAGCCCGGTCTCCAGCGTCTGTAGGAATGGTGCCCATGTTGTAGTTTGGGTGGGCACCTTGACCTCTGCTCCCAGTCTCCGGTATCTCAGCCTCCGGTGGATACACTGCGGAGTGTGACTTACCTCTAGGTCCCAGGAGCGCAGCTGCCGCCGGCCCGCAGCTCACCAGGGCCTTATATAGGGATGGTTATGTGCTTGCATCCTGATTTATTGCCCCATAATGTTGAGTACAGATTAATCCGTGTGCACACATCGCCTCGGATCCGCTGGTTCTCACGCACCGAGGTGAAAGATGGCGGCGGAGTGAGAACAGAGCTTCTTCTGAGGATGCCAGCGTTACAAAGGTTCATCCTCTGGCATCGCATCTTCACTTACACATGATTCTGACAGGTGGGGTGCGGGGGGCAGTGTTTTTCACCATCAGTCATGTCTACAGCCACATTATGGGGGTCCGAGGTGGGGGTTCATAGTGCTGCTTCAGTGCACACAGTGGTACGCGGCCACTAGGAGGCACTCACCCCTGTACCAGTCAGTGCATGAGTGCCCCCTAGTGGACGCTGCAGGCTGAAAAAAATTATATCATTTATCAATAAGATGAAATCAGTGAAAGAATGAAGAAAGCGAAGAAAGCAAAGAAAGCAAGCAGAGATATTAACTCTGAAACACACTGAGCACATCAGGAAGAACAGGTTATAATGAGCAGCCGGGTGCATCCAACGCACTGGACAAGGCAGTATCCACATCAAGAGGACAGTGCTGAGCTGCTGTATCCAACCCTAACAGGTGTGATACTGCGTTCTGAGCTGTGTATCTAATCCTATCCTATGTGATACTTTCTGCTGAGCTGTGTATCTAATCCCATCATGTGGGATACTGTCTGCTAAACTGCGTATCTAATCCTATCCGATGTGATACTTTCTTCTGAGCTGTGTATCTAATCTCCTGTGTGATACTGTTTGCTGAGCTGTGTATCTAATCCTATCCTGTGTGATACCGTCTGCTGCATCCTATCCCGTTTCGGAGGGGTTCTCCCAGTTCCCAGCGGTAATCTCTATATTTAGCGGGTGGTATATGGTGACATTTATTGTGCGTCGCTGGCAGTTATCGGGGTCAATAAATCTTAAGTGAAGGAGACTGTGACGCTGAAAGTTCCTCTTTATGAAATCTATGGCCCAGATATGACCCGGACCCTCCCCGCACCCCCCACCATGGAATAAGAGGCGCAGCCCGGGGACAAACCAAGGTCTCCCCTCCTGCAGGACTGAGGACGCCGCACTGATTGGATTACTCAAGAAAGTGATGAAGTAATCACAATCAAATAATTTCCAAAAGTTTCCATAAAGGAAAAAAAAAAGTGTCCAAACTTCTCAGGGACTGCAAAATGTACAGACCACAAAGGGGGAGAGAGAATGCATCTAGTGATATCTCTAGATATCACTTATCCTGCATTATACTCCAGAGCTGCACTCACTATTCTGCTGGTGCAGTCACTGTGTACATACATTACTGATCCTGACTTACCTCCTGTATTATACTCCAGAGCTGCACTCACTGTGCACATACATTACTGATCCTGAGTTACCTCCTGTATTATACTCCAGAGCTGCACTCACTATCCTGCTGGTGCAGTCACTGTGTACATACATTACATTACTGATCCTGTACTGATCCTGAGTTACCTCCTGTATTATACTCCAGAGCTGCACTCACTATTCTGCTGGTGCAGTCACTGTGTACATACATTACTGATCCTGACTTACCTCCTGTATTATACTCCAGAGCTGCACTCACTATTCTGCTGGTGCAGTCACTGTGTACATATGTAGCGCCCCACGGGGCAGGTGTTTTAACCTACTTGTTGCCGGGTCAGGGGTGCAGAGCCTCTGTGTCGTCACGGGGTGGCCTGGCCCGGTTCCGTTGCCCCGAGGCATACAGGAAGGAGGGCTGGAGGTGGTAGTTGGAGGTTAGGAAAGTCTTTTATGATTGTGACGCCACCTGTGGTACGCGGCCAGGGATGGGGGCCGCCGCTGCAGGGTCTCTCACCGGGGAACGTCGGGTGCAGCCAGGATGGTATTGCTCCCCGCAGGCGGAGCAGGCCCCGAGATGATGGCGGGGGTGGTAGAAGTCCCCGTTGGCGCCGCAGCGCTGGGCGACGGCACCGGTAAAGGAGAGGCAGAGACAGGGGCTGCGGTTCCAGGTCTTTTACTCACAAGTCATTCAGGCGCTGCCCCAGAGTACCGTTCTCTGCCACGATGGGCTCCAGCCGATCCCGGATCCGTGAAAGGTCAAATCCGGTGTGTCAGCCTGTGAGCCCTTTCCTTTTTTGATGCACTATCGGACCCCCATGGCGTGAAGCACTTGGGGATCCCGGTGTCAATAAAGTGTCCCATTCTGTATGCTGATAGCGCGGTTCCGTTGTGGGGCCGGTCCTCAACCCCGGATCCTATATGCTGTTTGGCTGCAGACTCGTTGGGGCTGGTCCGGGGACTGTTCTAGCCGCTCCCTGCGACCCTTGCAGAGTTGGTAGATAACATAAAGTATATCTGCCCTAGGATTCTGTATCCCGACAGCGTCGCTCCTGTGGAAGCAGCCGCCTGCTTCTACCCAGCGACCATGTTGAACGCCTTGGCCCACAGAGTTGCTCGCGGCATGTCCGCTCTGCTGTTCTCTCTGTTGTACTTGTGTTGTGTGTTCTGAGCTGTTGCGTCCAGCCGCTGCCACCGGCTGGTTTACTACTCTCACTAGGTCAACCTGCTCTTCCCACTGTCTGCTCCCTGACCCCGAGTTCCCGGTTCTAGTGGATCGGGCAGCCTCAGCCAGTGGGTCGGGAGCCTTAGGTGCAGTGGCATCCTGTAAACCCACCACTGTAGTGACTCCCTACTGTGATGCGACCCTGGCCGTCCCCATTGGGGAGGGCAACCCAGTGTTACTGCATGTCTGGGTAAGTGGAAACTGGTACAGACTTTCCCTGGACCCAGGATAAGTACTACACCCTAATGGAGGTGCAGTACCCTGTTGCGCCTGAAGCCTCAGGGGCGCCACACAAACATTACTGATCCTGAGTTATATCCTGTATTATACTCCAGAGCTGCACTCACTATTCTGCTGGTGCAGTCACTGTGCACATATATTACATTACTGATCCCGAGTTACCTCCTGTATTATACTCCAGAGCTGCACTCACTATTCTGCTGGTGCAGTTACTGTATACATACATTACTGATCCTGTGTTATACTCCAGAGCTGCACTCATTATTCTGCTGGTGCAGTCACTAAGTACACATAGGATTGAACTTCGGATCAGTCATGTATTATCCTCCAGAGCTGCAGACTCTATTCTGCACTTTTCTTACAAGCTGATGGGGGTAAGATTGCTTAGAATAAACATGAATGTGCTGATTGATAATATACAGTAGGTTTTTCATTTATTGTATGTAGATTTGGTCCTTTTTAGACTGAATTTTCGCATCTGCCACCTTATCACTATTATATGTGTATGTATATATATATATATATATATATATATATATATATATATATATATATATACACACACACTCTCTCCTACAGATACACACACACTAGATGCTTCCTTTGCACTTGTACACTGCGCCCCCTGCAGACTCCCCTCTGCCATTGCAGCATTAAGTGCACAGATCTGTGATCGGCAGCTGCAGGATGCTCCAGGTAAAGCAGCTGCGCAGGACGCCCCTGCACACACTATGGGAGTCTCCTAAAGAATCAGTGTATCCAGTGCATCTACGAGGCCTCCAAAGCACAGCAAGTTCTTCTCTGTACACAGGATTTATGAATGGTGCCACGATGGACGCGCCAGTGGATGTGTATGGAGGAGGCAAAGATACGGTGGTTTTGCGCAGCTTCATCTTCAGCTCAATCTGACCTGGATGCTGCTGTATGATGGAGACCACCCTGGGATGCTGCCGCACCACCTCACAGTAGCACCCGGCCAGACACACAGCATTGCTTTACACAAAAAAACCCCCAGCGCTCTGGGGGGGGAGGAAGCTCTGACTGCCGAGACCCACCCACCGGTTCCCCCACCCCACAATGAATGAGACCACACATGGATTATCTTTTCTTTTGTACTTTATTGAAGGTATCCATTCAGCATTCAATGTTGATATAAAAAGGGGGTTGCTTATTTTGGCCACAGCTCTAACCATAGGCACAAACCCGCCTTAGACCTGAGGGAGGAGGCCCGATGCCTACGGCCATCCGTGGCAGGTTGGCTCTCACCAAATCCCTCTTCCACCGGCTGTGACTTCCCAACATGTAACAAAACTTTTATAAGGGAGGGAGGGCGATGCTCACCCTGAGGGCAGATTGTGGTAAGAGGAAGAAGGGACTCCGGAGGCTGCTTATAAGGCCTGGAGGAAGTCCCAGCACGGAAAGGGGGGCAGCAGCGATCGTGGGAGGCCGTAGCGAGAGGCTCAGCACTGAGTCAGCAGCAACAGCATCAGCCGCGGTGCCCTGCATAATGCAGCCTCTGAAGGATGTGTCCATCCTCAGCTCCATCTAACATCAACCTGCAGGTAGAAGTGGGCGGCCCGAGGAGGCTCAGTGGGCGGCCCGAGGAGGCTCAGTGGGCGGCCCGAGGAGGCTCAGTGGGCGGCCCGAGGAGGCTCAGTGGGCGGCCCGAGGAGGCTCAGTGGGCGGCCCGAGGAGGCTCAGTGGGCGGCCCGAGGAGGCTCAGTGGGCGGCCCGAGGAGGCTCAGTGGGCGGCCCGAGGAGGCTCAGTGGGCGGCCCGAGGAGGCTCAGTGGGCGGCCCGAGGAGGCTCAGTGGGCGGCCCGAGGAGGCTCAGTGGGCGGCCCGAGGAGGCTCAGTGGGCGGCCCGAGGAGGCTCAGTGGGCGGCCCGAGGAGGCTCAGTGGGCGGCCCGAGGAGGCTCAGTGGGCGGCCCGAGGAGGCTCAGTGGGCGGCCCGAGGAGGCTCAGTGGGCGGCCCGAGGAGGCTCAGTGGGCGGCCCGAGGAGGCTCAGTGGGCGGCCCGAGGAGGCTCAGTGGGCGGCCCGAGGAGGCTCAGTGGGCGGCAAGTCCAACAATATGTAGAGGGGAAATAAAAACATAACTTAGGGAGTGTTATTAAGGCTACTTTCACACATCCGGTTTTTTGGTCTGCAGCACAATACGGCGTTCTGCAGAAAAACCGCAACCGTTTTTTTTGACGCCAGTTGTGTTTTTTTTGCATAGACTTACATTAGTGCCGTATTGTGCCGCAGGGACTTGCGTTCAGTCCGGTTTTTGCCGCATGCAGCCGGATCAAACGTTCCCTGCAACGTTTTTTTGCTCCGGCAAAAAAAAACACATCGCGCCGCAGCGCATTTTTCAATGCATACCTATGGAGGCCGGATGCAGCACGATGCGGAAAAACCACATCCGGTCGCCGCATGCGTTTTTTTTTCACTGCGCATGCTCAGTAGCATGCCACAACTGGGAAAAAACGGACGGGCCGCATGTAAAAACTTATGCAAAGGATGCAGTGTTTTCGCCACATCCGTTGCATAGTTTTCACAGCCGGATTGAGCCGCACTGCTCAAACCGGATGTGTGAAAGTAGCCTAAAAGAAATATCAGCAAAGGACTGTTCACTCCAAGCACAAGCGATTGTAGATCATGTCAGCTGATCATTTATATCCATCTTCACAGGTGTTTTTTTTCCTCCTCATCCTCCTGTGAGTGACAAATCTGGCTTCATCAATCCAGAGAAAAAAAGATTGAGAACACAGCAGGTGGGAAGGTGGATATAAATTAGTAGTCACCATGAACCACTAGCACCTGTGCTTGGTGTGAACAGTCCTCTTATGGAGATTGCCCCTGAGCTGCAATACCCTCACACCTCATTGGTGTAGTGTACAAGGATGATTTCCCCAGATTCAGACAGATACACAGTAATGTAACCATATAATCCTTTAATAATTATTATCTGCGATTAACCAGAAAATAAATCTAATAGGACACACGTGGATGCGAGTATTGTGGCCAACAGGACAGAGAATATGGCAGCTGCCCTGCTATCAAGGTGAGGGGACAGAAGCCCCTCGTTATATATAACCGCTCAGACACCACAGCTGGCAGCATTGAAAGGGTCTATTATAACTACTCCACCAATTAAACCTGCTACCCAGAGGAGCCCAACCCTGTGTGATACCAGCTCAGGCACTGTATCTAATCCACCTTCCCCATCTATCTAGTGATAACCTTCTATTAAAACTTAGCCACTGAGCACTGGGGCAGGGAATCACTTAACTATTTCTAAAAGTTACATGGGACTGACCATATGGCGCTACAGCCGGGTATAATCACCACATTAGTCCTGGCACAGCTCCTGCTGGAATCTGCAGCCACAAGGATAAGAAACAGTGTACCCGACCATCGGAATAACTGGGTCACAGCAGAGCCCGGCCATTCTGCAGGAAGGGGTTACTCTAGCACCAAAATAAGACCCCAGGGTCATTGGAGAAGACCAGGAGACTCTCTGCAGTGCGGACAAATAAAGGACAACAGAGGCGGGGAGGATAGAACAAAAAACGCTTTATTAGAGAGTCAAAACTACAAAACCACAAACCATCCACATGGCACGACCGCAGTCACCAGAAACCTGTGAGAAAAAAAAAAAGACAATGATTAAAGATATGGGAAGAAACCGGGACCCACAGCAGCCGCCCCCTCCCCCACAATCAGAAGCCGAGCCCCACAGGAGACTAGTGATGGTCCCAACCCACCTAGACAACCATCTAGACCACCCCCCACGTGTCCTTACTACGCAGCATTTCATCCCTGTAAGGCTAAGTTCACACAGTGCGTTTCTTTGACGCTGTGTTTTTGGCCGCTAAAAATGCACAAAAACGCACCCGCGTCAAAAAACACAGCAAAAAATGCATGCGTTTTTACCGCGATTTGGTGAGTTTTTGATCTCTGCAGTTTTCCAATGCATTGCATGGGGGAAACGCAGAAAAACACAAATGACATGTCCATTTTTTTTCAATCTCAAAAACGCAGCTTAAAAAAAAAAAACAGTTGTGTGCGGACAGCAAAATTGAAAATTCAGACTTTGCTGGGGAAGCAAAGTCATGCAGTTTTGAGGCCAAAAAACGCAGCGAAAAACGCACTGTGCGCACATAGCCTAAGAGGCTGCAGCCAAAAGGTCACTACAGGTAGAGACTGTGCTGCTGTGACACATTGTAACGAACAGTGAGGGGTAATCAGACAGGACAGATTAAAGGGCCACTCTAGTATAAAGCAGAGGCCACATCACTTGAGACTGAAGGCTTTTTCTAAGGGCCATTTCACACATCTGGCATGTCACCGGATCCAGCACACTCTAGTACAATGGCATGACTGCAAGCTTGCCACGATGCCATTGTACAGTATTGCACGGTACTTGAGTGTGCCAGATCCGGCAAAATGCCGGATGTGTGAAACAGGCCCAAATACCTTCTGTTGTCCATTCAGCCTGTGAGTGGCGCCGTCTGCTCATCACGTGACACTGGCTGCAGTGCCCTGATGTCCACTGATGTCATGTTCTGGATTTATCAGAGACCCCGACATCAGAGGTGGGACCCCGTCTCCCCGAGTCACTGGGTGGAGTTTAATCACCCGTCACAGCGCTCAGCACGTCACCGCTTAAAAACCACAAGCACGCAAGATGGAGTGACTGGAGTTTCACAGCAAGAGGCAGGGTCTCACCTCTGATGTTGGGGGTAACAAATACAGAACTTGACGTGATGTCACTGAGGCAGCAGCCCGAGTCACGTGATGAGCAGGTAGTGATAGCGCCACTCACAGGCTGAATTTGAAAAAGGTATTTAGAACAAGCCTGTCTCAGCTTTACACATATGTGGCCTCTACACCTTGTAGCCTCTAAGTCTCCGAATGCAAAACAGAATAGGCCAAAGTCACAGAACAGGCAGAGACCCGGGGCCCCACCAGAGCCGTCCGCTTCAGATTAGCCGATGTCATCGCTGAACGTCAGTAGCAGAACTGGACATAGATCTCATCATTAGAGGACGCCATCTGGTGAGGCCCCGTACAGAGGGAGGGACGGCAGCCACCGCCACACGCTTACCTTATACCGCGCTCTGCCGCCAACGTCCAGACGACCGGCCACGAGCCCTGCAAGAAAAGATGATCAGAGCAATCCAGACACCGCCCGAGAGCCCACAACCAGGGACTGCAGGGCGAATACTATAGGGGCACTGCAGGACACAAAACAGTAAAGACCCCATGAGCCCCGACCCACAGACCTAGGAGCTGACACTCTACAGAGCAATCTTCCTCAGAAGTATAATTATCATCGCAGCTCGTCAGTAGCAGAACTGGACAAAGTTCTCATCACAGGAAGATCAGTCACATCCAGGAGCTGCGGTGACCGAGAACAGCACCCCCATATACACCAGTGTGCACCTCAGAAACAGGGACAGCGCACTCTGCAAACAGACCCTCACTACACAGGAACCATACTACACCCCAATACACAGGAACAATGCATGCCAGAAACAGGGACCCCTACTACACAGCAACAGTGCACCCCAGAAACAGAGATCCCCACTACACAGGAACAGTGCACCCTGGAAACAGACCCTCACTACACCCCAATACACAGTAACTGCACTCCAGAAACCCCACTACACAGGAAGCGTGCACCACAGTAACCAGGAGCCCCACTACACCCCAATATACAGGAACCATGCACCCGACCCATACTACACAGGAACAGTGCACTGTGGAAACATACCCCAATATACAACAGTGCACTCCAGAAACCCCACTACACAGGAACCGTGCACCTTAGAAACCAGGACCACCACTACACCCCAATATACAGGAACCATGCACGCCAGAAGCTAGGACCCCTACTACACAGGAACAGAGCACCCTGGAAACAGACACCTACTACACCCCAATATACAGGAACCGTGCACCCCAGAAACAGGGACCCCCACAAATACAGACCACCAATACACAGGTCTACACTGCACGCCAAGAAACAGGAATAGTGCACCTTGGAAACAGGGACCCCCACTATACACAGGAACACTGCACCCCCGGAACAGAGACCCAACTAAACAAAGACCCCTATAACATACCTAGATTATTAATACACAGCGACCCTTATACATAAACCCCCCTGTATAATCCGGGCCCGCCTGTATACACCCCCGATCTCCTGGAAAATCCGTGACCCCCTGGCCCCCCCTTGTATAATCCGGGACCCCTGTATACACCCCCGGCTCCCTGTATAATCCGGGACCCCCTTGTCTACACCCCCGGCCCCCCTGTATAATCCGGGACCCCTTGTATACACCCCCAGCTCCCTGTATAAGCCGGGCCTGCCTGTATACCCATGGCCTCCTGTATAATCCGGGCCCCTCGTGCAGCCCCTTCCTTACCTCTCCCGCCGCCGCTCACTGCAGTAACACATGAGAAAGAGACAGAATGAGCGGGATCCGAGTCTTTTATAAGGCTTAAACCTCGCGAGATTTCCTCAGTCCCCGCCCACAACGAGACGACCGCCATCTTTCCGGAGTCTAGCTCCGCTCAGTCACGTGCTGTGTCACCCTCATCTCTATCCCCCACTGGTGGTCACTTCCGATCGAGTTTCCATTATTTCTTCCCCTGAGGACCAGACACTGATGGTTCCTGCCTCTGAACTCATTTCTCCCCTGGTTGGATCACGACACGGACCGTGCAGCCAGAGATCACAAGGAGCTGCAGGTATAAAATGGAGAGTGGAGGCGTCGCGAGGCCGCGGTCACAAGAAGCCGGAGCCAAGAGAAAAATGTGTGGCCTCCGGTCTCGGTCCCCCGCGGGCGCTGTACGGCCACATTCACCTGCAGAACACCGCTGCCCCAGTGTCTAGAGCCGCAGATCACTGGGGTCACACGACATAATGGCCGCACTCTGCGCCGCACCGACCACAGCGATTCTACCCCATCACCTCAAGCCGTCATCGCTGCAGAGACCCCCACAAGGATCTGCCTTCGCTCCAGTGAGTCTCCGTCCATCCCTGGCTACAGTCCCCTCACCCCAGACGCTGCGCCAGGACCTTACTCCGGACACCGCGGAGGACGACTCAACCCGCACTCCGCCTCACCCCAAACGCCACAGAGACTGCCTCACTCCAGACTCCACACCAAGACCTCACTCTATATGCCACCTCACTCCAGATGCCGCGGAGGACGCCTCACCCCAGACGCCACAGGTGCGCTATGACCTCACCCTGGATGCTGCAGAGGCGCCTCACCCCATTTGCCGCAGAGGATGCCTTAGCCCAGATGCCGCCTCACTCCGGGCACCGCGGAGGACCCCTTAGCCCGGATGCCGCCTCACTGTGGAGGACGCCTCACTCCGGACGCCGCGCCAAGACTCTGCCTCACTCCGGGCGCCACGCCAAGACTCTGCCTCACTCCGGGCGCCACGCCAAGACTCTGCCTCACTCCGGGCGCCGCGCCAAGACTCTGCCTCACTCCGGGCGCCGCGCCAAGACTCTGCCTCACTCCGGGCGCCGCGCCAAGACTCTGCCTCACTCCGGGCGACACGCCAAGACTCTGCCTCACTCCGGGCGCCACGCCAAGACTCTGCCTCACTCCGGGCGCCACGCCAAGACTCTGCCTCACTCCGGGCGCCGCGCCAAGACTCTGCCTCACTTCAGGCAAGCCAAGACCTCACCCTGGACTACGGATACGGATCCACGCCAAGACCGGACACCGAGGAGGGCCCCCCTCACCCTGGACGCTGCGCCTAAACCAGATGCTTTGGAAGCCGTCTCACTCTGAACCCACGTAGGCCGCCTCACCCCAGATGCCACAGTAACACTCTTGACGCTGTGGACACCACACCATGGCCTCACCCCAAGCGCTTAAAGGGAAAGTAAGAAAAAAAAAATGGAAATTATGAATCTGGAACCAAAGAATTTTCC
This sequence comes from Anomaloglossus baeobatrachus, assembly GCF_048569485.1. NCBI lineage: Eukaryota > Metazoa > Chordata > Amphibia > Anura > Aromobatidae > Anomaloglossus > Anomaloglossus baeobatrachus. Next base: position 218,389,536 of record NC_134360.1, on the reverse strand, counting down.
CATGTGAAAGAAAAAAAAAAAAGTGACCCTCAGATTCTGCTGTTCTGGAGCAGAAGCGGCCAAAAAGGAAAAAAAAAAAAAAAAAAAAAAAAACAACCCAAAACCACTTGATGCTCCACTGCACAGAGAAAACTTCTGTGGTATTAAAGGGTCTCTGTCAGCACAGGATGACTGTTCACACCAAGCACAGGCGCTCGGGCATCATGGCAGCTGATCATTTAAATTGCTTGTATTCCCTCAGTCTCTACCCACCCTTCATCTTTGATTGACATTTGGCTCAGAGAAGGGACCAGGTGGATGGACAGCAAGCAGGTGGGAAGGTACACATGAACGATTGGCTGCCATGATGCACAAGTGCCTGTGCTGGCAGAGGCTCTTTAACTGTTCAAATTCACAATCTCCAAATGTAAACAGCTGAACACCACACAGCCACAGATCTGTCCGGACGGTATCATACGGCCCCCAGAATCAGATATTTCTATAAAGTTGCATACTTTTGAAGATGTTAGAATTAACACAGAAACACTTTTCCAGCGCTGCAGAAGAAAAGTTCCTCTCTGTAGAAGCAGCAACACAAATTTGCAGCAATAAACAACGTGCGCACGGCCTCTGCATGGCATGGGATTGTGGTGTGAAATATGGAGTGACTGGACGGGCCTCAGTGAGTGCACTCTGCCCCGATGACCCTGTACCCCCAGCATTACAGGCAGGCTTTCTGCTGTCCTCTGTGCTGCAGATAGTGGTGTCCGCAGCAGTGGGAACGCAAACTCTGCTCCATCCCTAAGGTCTCACATCCAGTCCCTTCACAAAGACATTTACTGCAAATCCACCACGACTGGTCGCTCTTTCCCTCCCCACACATTGTACATTCTCGCCTCGCACACATCCTGTCACTCATGAACCACTTTCCAGCCCAAATATCGCTGCTCGCTCCGGTGCTCATCTTAAGTAAGGCTAGTTTCACGCGTTGGGTTGAATCTGCTGGGTCCGTTGCGTCGTTTTGACGCATCCGTTATTTTTGTGTTGTCAACGGATGCAACTGGTCCGTTATTTCACAGGAATCCGTTAGCTGATTCCTGTGAAATAAGGGACCCGTTGCATCCGTTTGGCGTCTAACGGAATGCGTCGGCTCCGTTTTTGTTTTTTCCATTTTTTTCATTCTGGGCATGCTCAGTAGAAATTGGCGGATTCCGTTGTAAAGCACTTTGCAACGGAATCCGCCACCATAGGGATCCATTATAACTATTGACGGATGTAACGGAATCCGCCGCTCGGCGTCATTTTAACGCAAGCAATTAACTTTACATGCTGTGTTCCTTCCGCTCGGCGGAAGCAACGCAGGTACTTTTGGCACAATCCGTCATCCATACAAGTCTATGGGAAACAGCGGAATCCGTTGATGACCCCTTCAGTTTAACAAGTTTCCCTTGTGTAGTTTTAGGCTGATCTCTCACCTTCCTCATGATCCTGGAGACCCCACGAGGTGAGATGTTGCATGGAGCCAGAGATCAATGTGGATTGATGCTCATTTTGTATTTTCTCAATTTTCTTACTATTGCACCAACAGTTGTCTCCTTCTCACCCAGCGTCTTACTTATGGTTTTGTAGCCTATTCCAGCCTTGTGCAGGTCTATGATCTTGTCCCTGATATGCTTAGACAGCTCTTTGGCTGCCCATGTTGTAGAGGTTAGGCTATGTGCGCACGTTGCGTTCTATTACGCAGAGTAAATAGTCACTGCATGTGCGTCTCAGAACGCAGCCGAAAAGCTGCGTTCTGAGACTCATTCGGCACAACACAACGTGCGTACATTCCTGCAGAATTCATGCGTTCTGGATGCTTTCTCTGCCATGGGAAGAGCATCCAGAGCACACTGACAGTGCGGTCCCACTCGGCTCTGCTGCATCCCCATAGACTTGCAGCAGAGCCGACTGGGATCGGAATGTCAAAAAGAGCACATGGCTGGCTGCGGGAGACAGCCGCGCAATCAGAATGAACTCGGGTGAACTTCACCCGACTTCATTGTGATCGCGTGGCTGTCTGTGTGCCGCGGCTTGATTTGCTGTCACAGGTGAAGGACTCACCTGTGACCGCAAATCTGAGTGACTGCAGTGAGCCACGCGATCACCGGTGCCATCACTCAGGTTACCCGCGGCCAGCTCGAGTCCTCCACCCGAGACCTGTGGCCGCGGGTAACCTGAGAGACGTCCCCGCACACATCCCGACATCCCCGCACACAGCCCGACATCCCCGCACACATCCTGACACTACAGCCCACATCATCCCCGCACACACACCGGCATTACCTCAGTGACGTCCCCGCTGACAGCGCGATTCCCTTCAGTTTCTACATGGAGCGGACAGGAACGGCGGTGTTGTACTGCCGCTCCGGTCAGCTTCATGTAGCAGAGCTGGATGTGTTGCGGGACCTCGTGGATTACGCCGGACCTGGAGCGGTATTTGGGGACTTTATTAAAGTGGTGAGAGAGGGTGGTTTTTGTCTTTTATTTCAAATAAAGGATTTTTCGGGTGTATGTGTTTATTTACTTTCACCAGGTTAATCATTGGGGGTGTCTCATAGACGCCTGCAACGATTAACTAGGACTTAGTGGCAGCTATGGGCTGCCATTAACTCCTTATTACCCAGATTGCCACCGCACCAGGGCAGTTCTGGATGAGCCGGGTACAGTCCCGGGACTGTCGCATCTAATCCATGCGGCAATTCCGGGCGGCTGCTGGCTGATATTTTTAGGCTGGGGGGCTCCCCATCCTGAGAATAGCAGCCTTCAGCCGTGTGGCTTTACCCTGGCTGGTATCAATATTGGGGGGAGCGGACGCCATTTTTTTTAAAAATTATTTATTTATTTTACTGCACTACATAGACCCGCCCACCGGCGGCTGTGATTGGTTGCAGAGAGACAGCTGTCACTCAGCATGGGGGCGTGTCTGACTGCAACCAATCATAGGCGCCGGTGGACAGGGAAAGCAGGGAATACGAGATTGAATAATGGGCGGCCGGCATTTTCAAAAGCAGGAGAAGCCGCTGGAGCAGTGTAAACGCCGTGCAGCTGATCGGTGAGTATATGAGAGGGGGGAGAGGGATAGACCGACAGAGAGAGATAGAGACCGACGACAGGGAGACACAGAGACCGACATTACAACCAATACGCACAAAAGAAGTGACATGTCACTTCTTAGAACGCGCGCTTTGGGCAGCAGCCGAAGCGCTGCGCTCTTAAAACGCCACATGCGCACGGCTCCTGCATAATCTTCATAGATTATGCAGGGGATGCAGGACGCGTTTCGGACTTCCACATTAAAACAAAAAAGAGTCCTTAATCATAAGTGATTTTTTGTTTTAATGTGGAAGTCCGAAACGCGTAAAGTTTCCATGGGTTAATACCCTCCTTTTTGTTCTCACGGATGGAACCCTTTTAATATTTGCCAATAAAGTTTGGATGTTTTATTCAGAGGAGGTTGTGCCGGATCTCTTTCCTCATCTTTTCCATTACCTTCAACCGGTTGGGACTTACCGGTGGATCCCAGGCACCCGCAAGGACCAACAGCCCGGGTGGCAGGTGAGCTGAAGATACCTTCGATTTCTATCTCTGTCGGCCTCGGGGCTTCTTCTATCTCTGTAGGCCTCGGGGCTTCTTCTACCTCTGTAGGCGTCAGTACTTAATGGGTTAATGATGTGGTAGAAAGTGTAGACTTCGCCTCTTCCTCGCTCCAGATATAAGATTTAATCCAGTAGTTGTAGGATGTTCTTTTATGTGATAATTGTAATATTTTATGACATAGGTCTTCTTACTATACATTTTGATATATTCCATTTAATATTATATATATTTTCTTTACAAGAAGTGCCACGAGTAGTATAGATTGCCACATTGGGCCAAAAATTATACGGAGGCCCTCTAATACACTCTGGAACACATAGATGAGGCCTCCCAAAACATTCACAATAAGGAGGGGGCCTTCTGTGGCACAAGGAGCCCCAGGGGCCATTACTCAGGCTAAAGGGGACACATCAAGGCTCTTCAGGTATGGGACTCGGTGGGCGGCAGTCCCTCCTGTGCTGGCTCAGGGAATCCAGTGGCCCCGAGGCTTCTAATAAAATTTGCCTCCACACCATGGAAATAATGTAAGTGTCACAGGCCAGTCACTGCTCCCTCCCTACTCAAAGGGGTACTCCCATCTCCAGGATCCTATCCCAATATGCAGTAGCTGTAATAATAATGATATCAAATACCTCTAATTAGAGATGTAGTATACTGTAGTTCTCCTGGTTAGCCATGTCTTTTACCTCATGTACAGTGCATTAGTAGCTCATGGTCGTAACCATGGATACCTAAGCAGCAATGCCCTGTACATGAGGTAAGAGGCGTGGCTAATTAGGAGAACTATACTACATTTCTAAGTGGAGGCACTTGGTAATATTATTACATCTACATAGTGTGAGAGGATCTTAGAGATGGAACACCGCTTTATGTTCATTCTGTGGGTTTTTATTGGCACCGAGGGCATAATAACTAATCGGCACATTCACCTGTCAACCGTTCTTAAAATGATTAATACCTGCATTGGCCCCAACTTGTAATCCCAAGCGGGAAACAGCAGCCGAACCTAAAGCAAATATGGTTTTTGTTGTTTTTCCCATGCGCCCCTTCTCACACCCAAAAAAAGTATACGGGTCACGTTTCTTATTTTTCTTCTCCTCCACCACATCCACAGTCCTCATGCGGCACTTGCTCATGATTTTTTACAGGACAAGCAGCCGGCCCTCAGTCAACTCACAAAACTTTGAGGAATGAACCAAGATGGTGAGCGGTGATGACGCCATGACCCGCGTCACCATCCTGCTTCTGGGACTGCTCACAACTGGAGCGGAAGCAGTGTGGACAGACCAGGTGGAGATGGAGAACGTGCACAGGGTGCGATGTGCCAGCATATCCCGACTGCTCACCCTCTAGAAGTGTTGGCGTTTAGGCTTGTGGACTCTGAAGCTTTCCACAGACTGATGGCCGCAGCCGTCCTGCGGTACTCCATGCGCAGCTGCCAAGCCTTACACCTTCCCCATAACATCACCCATGCCCTGACCAATGCAGTTAGGTGGCAACAGCAGTATATCTATAGGACTGTAAAGCAATATAACCTGACTATATGCCTCTGATCCAAACCTCTCCCTCCTCCAGCAGCCATCCCTACACTGAATGCAGCCAACAGCGGTATTAATAAAGGAATAGAACAGATGTAGGCCTGACAGGGACTATTTGTTTTAGGTTGCAGCAACAAAGTCTTTAAGGCTACAATCCCTGCCTACATGCCTCTAATACACTGTCACTTCTCCAGCAGCGTGCCCTACACTAAAAAGCAGCATTAGAGAATAAATGTAAATTATTATTTTTTTAATCAGCAGCACAGTCTAGGGTTATAATCCCTGCCTACCGGGCTCTAATACACTGTCCCTACTGCAGAAGCTCATCCTACAGTTAGGGGTACTTCTCACATCGAGAGATCGCTGCGGAGTCAGTTTTTGTGACGCACCAGTAACCTCATTAGCGATCTCGCTGTGAGCAGCGATCGGGCCCCTACTGTGAAAATCGCTGCTCGTTACACAGTGCTGGTTAATGTTTTTGGACATTGCGATGTGTGCTTCACAGCGGGAGAGCAATGTTTGACAGCGAGAGAGGAACGATCTGAATTGTGCAGGGAGCCGGCGTCAGGCAGCCTGCGGTAAGCTGTAACCAAGGTAAATATCGGGTAACCAAGCGAAGTGCTTTGCTTGGTTACCCGATATTTACCTTGGTTATTAGCGTCCACCGGTCTCACGCTACCAGTGCCGGCTCCCTGCACACGTAGCCAGAGTACACATCGGGTAAATAAGCAAAGCGGTTTGCTTATTAACCTGATGTATACTCTGGCTAGGAGCGCAGGGAGCCAGCGCTAAGCAGTGTGCGCTGGTAACCAAGGTAAATATCAGGCAACCAAGCGCTTGGTTACCCGATATTTACCTTCGTTACCAAGTGCAGCATCGCTTCCACACGTCACTGGTGAGATCTGCCTGACAGCTCACCAGCGACCATGTAGCGACGCACCAGCGATCCTGACCAGGTGGGATCGCTGGAGTGTCGCCTAAAGTGTGACGGTACCCTTAATGAAGAATAAGAGCGGTATTAGTATAGAATAGAAGTCTTCTATCATTCCTGAAAGGACGGCTTGTACTGTTTCACCATCAGGTCCTATCACATTATCACACACTGTCCCTTCTCCAGCAGAATCTCCCATTTCTGGGTACAGTGCAGGTAACATTGTGTCTCTGCGTCAATACCATGATTGGCAGGCTCCCTGCATGTTTACTGGATGATATAAAGCCAGGAAGCATCCGGGCCTGGGACTTGAGCATAGTATGCGAGTACCAGAATGCTCGACCAAGCACCAAGCATGGCCGCCCATCACTATTCTTCTCATTACTCCCCTTGTACATGTAAAATGGACTGTCCAAGCCCCTCCTAGCTCAGCCTGTACAGTATTGGGCTGGACACTTATCTACATTTGACACATTAAGGCCTTTTGCGCAATAGAAAAAGGATTTCTCTCAAGAGATTTCTTGAATCTGAAAGATTAGTGCACTTGTGTTAAAAAAAAACACACCAATAACGCATAGAAAAACGCATGCGTTTACATGGTTTTTTTTACCATTATCTAGGGCAAAAAACACAGGTACCTGCAGAAAAGAAGTGACATGCACATTCTTTTTCTCAAGAAATTCTGCAGAAAGAATGTCCTTGAGAAAAGAAAAAAAAACTGCAGTGTGTTCACAGCTAATTTTTTTCTTCCATAGGTTTTGCTGGGGAATGTCTGCGTAAAGATTACAACCATTTTCTCACAATTCTGCAGCAAAAAAAGACGCAGGTAAAAACGCAGTGTGCGCACAGGGCCTAAACATGGGAACCTGCGATTAGATTCATGTTGCCTGGACCAAAAGGGAAAATAAATCCAGAATTGCAGCGGGTAGGTTTAACTCTTTATATCTCAGCTATTCTGCGGAATATCTGTGCCGGCTTCTCACTGCGCCAATCCACTTGGTTGACCAGTTTCTCCCAGTGTACACTCCAGCGAGCAAGACAATGAGAAGACACTGGGAACCATCTTGAACTCATTAGGCGAGATGCACAGCCAGATTTACTAAGATTTCCCTAAAATGTGGCAAAAGGTCAGCGAAAACGCCCTGGGTCAGAGTTTCCACTACCAGTGTCTGATTTATAGTCCAATGACCAATTCCCTGCAGGTTACATTGTCACCGTATACAATCCACCTGTACGTGAAGGTCTTCCATAGTAAACATTTCCCACAATCACAAGAGGCCGGCCGTCCCCCCACCACCATAAAGAGGACACAAGTCACTGCAGGCGGAGGTTTATTGTGCATCACATAGAGCATTGACCACACATTTGTACCCAGCCATCGGGAAGGACAGGTCACTGCGGGGCCCGGCCTTTCTGCAGGAAGGGATTTGTTCTAGCACCGGAATGAGACCCCAAAGCCAAGGTGAAGACTAAGGGGACACTTATCAGTGCAAAGTCACCTGCACCTACAGGACAAGTCACACAAGCCGGCAGTGAATAAGCCACACGGAGCAGAGCCTTGTATTAAACGGTCATTTATTAAACTTTCGTTTACTTGGAGCGGAACAGATGGGAACAGGTTTATTTGCCTTTTTTGGCCTTGATCTTCCTCAGGTAGAACTCCAATTCCTTGCCCTCGAGAACATATCCGTCAGCTCTGCCGCACTGGCCTGGTCTGGAGGCTATACAGGCTGTGAAGAAAGGGGCGACAGGTTACACATCGTGATCCTCAAATTCTACACCGCTCCTAGACGACAACTCCCAGCATGGACCCACAGCCTACAGAACACGGCTCGGACGAGCTTATACACAAGCTGACATTATCTGAAGGTCACAAGTGACGGAGCAGAACCGAGCAGACGCGGAGGCTCCACAATGACATGATGGTAAAGACAGAAAAATGTCACAAAACCCAGAAACACAGACATCGGGACCATGTGTGGACTGCAGAACGCTAGCAACAAGCTCAGGGAACCATTAGACAATGTGCCCTCAGGGGGGATAAAGCAGAGGGTCTGCAAAATGAAGAATCCTGCGCTCCACAGAAGGGGCATTAATGGGCGAGGGGCCGCAAAATATCATCTGCACCATCAACGGGATATCTGTATCTGGTCACTAAGCTGACGATGTAACCCTAAGAAATGCAAAGTGTGAAAGCAGCTTTTCTCACAGACTGATCTGTCCATACAGTGACCACTGGTGGAGGAGCATGTGACCGAACCGCACGCAGCGATCCTATGGAAGAGGCTGATCTCGGAGACTGAAATCAGATGCCGCATGGCGCCCCTAGGAAAGATGCAATGACAAGAGGAAGGGGCTGACGACTCCCCCCCCCCCCCCCATAGATGAACCCACAAGAAACTGGAAGGAACATTTTGTCTCCTGAGCTCAAGATGAAAACTAAACTGATGAGAAAGAGGATGATGAAGCATCAGGGGCACAGGGTCCGTGGAATCAGATTATAACCCCCTGAATCCTTGTGGGGGGCACTGACTGCCTGTCACTGATCACTCACCAAGGAGTTTTCCCTGTTGGAACTGTTCCTCCAGCAGAGAGCTGATCTTCGCTGTCTTTTTGCGCTCCTCGTATTTCTTCTGTGTTTTCTTGGATCTTTTCTTGTTCAGGATTTCCTCTTCTTCTGGGGTCTGAAGGCAAAAAGCAAGAAAGTAATTGAAGATGTGCACATAATTCAGAGTAGCCCTGATGCTTCGCTCTACCACCTTCCTTCTCCCCAGATGCTCCTCTCTCCTCTTCTGCAGGGTCTGACCTATCGGCCAACACATCCGAGGTGTGACAAGGCACGCCGGCATGCAAAACGCCAGAGATCACATTGATGGCAGCGAGTCTAGTAATAGCCACATGGTCTGACATCTAAACACCATGAAACTGCCTTTAGCTGCAATCCATGCAAACACTGCATTGTTCTGCACGTCCCGCAGCCATGCGACTCCAGCCTTGTATACAGGGGTTGATTTCAGTCAATTACCATTTATCTTGTGGCTGGAGGAGAGTTTTAAGGGTACTTTGCATGCTGCGACCTCGCTAGCGATCTCGTTAGCGATGTGAAATTCTAGATCGCAAGTGCGATCTTTTGAGATTGCACATGCGTAAAATGACCTATGTGCGATCTCGAAAGATCGCACTTGCGGTGTAGAAATTCACATCGCTAACGAGATCGCTAGTGATGTCGCAGCATGTAAAGTACCCTTTACACTACAGGGGGCACATCACTAATCGGCGGTTACTATGAACTTGTAGGATGAAGACGTCCCGACTACTCTACATGACCGAGGAAGCCCCAACGGTCACTGTCCAGAAGAGCAATTAGTCTAAAGTAGCTGGAAAGTTGGCAATAAAGCCGCGTGCAACCAGAGAAGATTATGTTATGACCCTTTTAATCTGAATTGCTATCAGATGGCAGACGTCACTTTAACACAGTGGAGGGTGCATTCACTGACCACGGAGCAGCGCTCGATTACGTCACACATAGATGTGAAGGTTCAGAGCGGCGCTCCACATGGGGCAGGTTGTCAGCCATCTTGCAGTAGAACTGTAAACCCGATGTACCACAGACACATATGTGACTCAACCTCTCCCAAAATTAAAATATCAGCAATTACCATAGAAGCATCTCTGCTCTACAAACCATTCGATCAGGCTAAGTCAACACCTGACAACTGGCCACATGACCACTGCAGTCAATCACTGGCAGCAGCAGTGTCCATGTCATTGGTGCGGACAGCAACTGGACCTTTTACAGAAAGCGGAGCAGAAACAAGAGCGGTGGAGGTGGGAGGCAGTAGTCTACGTCATTCCCAGACCTCTGCCACTGATATGTATGTGGCTCTTAAGGCCCAGTCACACACAACGACTTACCAGCGATCCCGAAAACGATGCCACTTGATAGGGATCGCTGGGAAGTCGCTGGTGAGATGTCACACAGTCAGATCTTACCAGCGATGCAGGAACGATACAGGTCGCAGTAACGACCTGTATAACTATCTCAGCAGTCACTGTGACCCTGTCACACAGTGTTAAACACAGCGATGTGTCCTGCCCAGCTGGACATCGCTGTGATACCAATGTGATATGACTGAAAGAATGTGTGATTAGATAGGAATCATAATCAAAAGATAGGAGTGATCCCAGATATTATTTGACCTATCAATAATTCAGTATCAAAGAGATGTCCTCTGGATGGCCAATATGATGACCAAAGAATACATGTCAAACAGGTTTTGAAGCAGTTTCAAGATAATGAGGAAGTCACATTTACAGTTCCACTTACCGGAAACTTGTGGTTGGCTTAAAGACAGGTTTAAGGAAGCTTGCATATGAAATTTACGGCTCATTGCAATATTTCACTAACACTATGGTCAACTGTGGTCGGTCAGTTGTCAACTGGCAGGATGTACAAGTAAATGTGCAGGAACCTGCTGGTGCCCACAGCAGTTTGTGGTCAAGTTACATGAACATGACTCAGCTGTCACATGCTGGTGACCATTTAAACACAACCTACAACGTTTTCCTATAAAAATACACCGGACTCGCTTAATGTTAAGGGAAACCTTCCAGGACATTGAAGTGTACGTACGCACTGTTCCTGTGATGCAAGATGCCATGTTGTTTCCTTATCATTAACTCGAGTTCCCTCCGATGTGAAAGGATTGCTACAACAAACGGTAATGTTGATGCATATTTCTGTTATTGTATAAGATTCTATGACTATATTTCTAAATGCCTATGTACCATTAACTATTCATGTGCTATTAAAATAAATAGTATCTTGCTATAAAGAATATTAGTATTCGTGCCTGATTAGGATATCAGTGAGCGCTTCGTAAGTACGGGCTTTCAGCCCCCTTTTTAGTAGAATTTAGCAAGACAATCGCCTTTGAAGAAAATGGCCTGGACCATTCTGCAATGACTAGAGATCTCACAGCAAGGGCCTGATCGCTGGTAGGTGTCACACATAACGAGATCGCTAATGGGATCACTACTGCGTCACGGAAACAGTGACTCAGCAGCGATCTCGTTGTGTGACGGTACATTTGCCCCAATATAAATCAGAGGGAACAAAGATTCAAGCGCATAATCCGCACCAACCATGGATTCGAGTGTCTACGATACTCCCCCATATCCACAAGAAAGGATTTCCCCATTTACATTCAGCTGTTGAGTCCAAACCATGGATGATCCTAAAGGGCGCTTTACACGCTGCGACATCGCTAGCGATCGCACCCGCCCCTGTCGTTTGTGCGTCACGGGCAAATTGTTGCCCCTGGCAGACAAAATCGGAGGTACGCGTCACACGTACCTAACTGCCAAACGACGTCGCTGAGGCCAGCGAACAACCTCTTTTCTAAGGAGGCGGTTCGTGCAGCATCACACAGCAGGCCTCCAATAGAAACGGAGGGGAATAGAGCAGCCGAATTCACGTCACTCCCACTTCGTTGCCGGAGGACGCAGGTACGCTGTTAAGTCGTTCCCGGGGTGCCACACGTAGCGATGTGTGCTGCCTCAGGAACGACGAACAACCTGCGTCTCAGAAGATCAACGGCATTTTGAAAATGAACGACGTGTCAACGATCAACGCTGTGGTATTTTTGATAGTTAGCGGTCGCTCGTACGTGTCACACGCAACGACGTCGCTAACGAGGCCGGATGTGCGTGACCCCAGCGACATCTCGTTAGCGATGTCGTTGCGTGTAACGGGGCCTTTACACCGAGCAGACACCGGCACTTGTCCCTCAGAGGATTTTACCCAGCGAACAGTTTAATGTTGGCTTCCATCAAAGAGGCATAAAATGCACAGCTCTGCCTGTTCACAGCTGAGGGTTTGTTACAACAGTGCCCGATGCAGGCAGTGCTGGACACCCATCGGATTTTACCTACATTCTTACACTGGACCAGTCTGGCATGAAGTGATTAAACCCTCAGCTCCGGATCTGAACATCAGGCTTCACGTTCTGACTATACAGTAGAGATCCTGAGAATTGTGAAATAAAGAGGACTGAACGCGCCTATCGGAGTCTCAATCCAACACCAGTGTCTTACAGGCGGACAACCACCATGTAAAATATGCAAGGGGGGGGGGGCAGTTTTGGCCGACAATCTTAAGGCTGCAGTGAGAGGACAGATTCTGATCCGACCAGTCGTGTGATGGGACGAGCGCCTGCAGACACTGGCAATCACCGGGAGCTCCGCACACAGGCGGCTTTTAGTCTTCCTCAGATATACAGTGATCATCGCTTTCCATTCAGTAGCAGAACTGGACATAGTTATCATCACTGGAAGACGCGGGGGAGGGGAAATGATGGCGGAGCGTGACAACTTACCAGCTTAGCTCCCTTCTTGCGACCGAGTGGCGTGGCGTAGTGTGCTTCATACCACTGTCTGTAGGGGGTGCTGTCGATAAGAATAATGCAGTTCTTCACAAGGGTCTTTGTTCTGACCAGCTCGTTGTTGGAGGCATTGTAGACGACGTCTATGATCCTGGTCTTGCGGGTGCAGCCTTACAGAACGGAAACATTACATGAACAGGAGACCACAAGCACCCCCCACGCATCGAGCAGAAAACCACGGCACAGTCAGCACTATGACAAGTCCTATCATGGTGAAGTCCACAAGTCAGAATGACCGTAAGACCATCACATAAGGTCACAGTTATCATCACGCGTAGCCCCAGTCATGTGACCCCCACAGTCATGTGACCACTGATCTGCCATAAAGCTCAGGCCATCACTTACACTCAGAGCCCCAGGAGAAGTTGCCAGCGTCCAACCTCAGAGCTCTGTATTTCTTGTTTCCGCCGCGGACTCTCACGGTGTGGATACGGCGAGGACCGATCTGCAAAAAAAGAAAACTACGTTCTCAGATAAAAACATCAAACACCGAAATCTTCATTACAACGAGAGCAACGCGTCAGTGTAACTATGACGATCCTATCATCGGCCGGCAGCATAAACGGAGGCCAAAACGACCACCGCTGCCGGCCTAAGGGTAATATTTCATCACACGCGCCGCTGATCTCCCCCCACCCCCTCTTTCCAGAAGCTGAAACCATCACTTCTCACAAACCCATGAGCCCAAAGGTGGTGCAGGCCCTAAGGGGGCTCACAACTCCTGGAGCAACTGGTGACAGCCCCCCGTTAATCCCATCAATATAAACAGCAATCTCGAACCTTTGTGTTGGCAGCGGGGCGGCCCAGCTCATACTTCCTCTTCTTATGGTAGGGCTTCCTTTTGCCTCCAGTCTTGCGGCGCTTGTGCCAGTTGTCCCTTGAGATACCTGCAAGAAAAACGGTTCCGGCAATTATAAAAAGAGCAAAAGTAAGTGAACCCCAACATTCACTGGGCAGGACGGGGCAGAGTGCTCAGCTCTCCAAGGGAGTTTTCCACATTGCTAGTTCAGAAATTCGCAGCATGAAAAAGTCATCATATGCACTCTGCCCGCAGCCTGGCACCAGCACGGTACAAACCGATACCAGGGGCAAACCTGCAGCCTCCGGGCACCAGTACAATGCCAGGGGCTGCACACCATGAAATCCAAGGGGAATAATGAGGCACACCAGCCAGGATCGTGCACAAACTGCCCACAATACAGGGGGCACAGGAGCCAGTATTTGGCCAGGACTTGGCACAGAGAATGCCGGGAGCTGCACACAATACAGGGGGAATAACGAGGCACAGGAGCCTGGCCAAGACCAGGAACAGAGAATGCCTATCCAAAATACAGGGAGAATAACGAGGAACAGGAGAAGAGATACAACAGAGCTGGGCACAGAGAATGCGGGGGACTAAACACTGTACAGGGGGAATAACGAGGGACAGGAGCAGGCACAGACTGCCCACAACACATGGGGCACAGGAGCCAGAATAAGGTCAGGACTGGGCACAAAATGCCAGGGGCTGCACACTATAGAGAGGGCACAGGAGCCAGGATAAGGCCAGGACTGGGCACAGAGAATGCCGGGGGCTGCACACTATACAGGGGGCACAGGAGCCAGGATAAGGCCAGGACTGGGCACAGAGAATGCCGGGGGCTGCACACTATACAGGGGGCACAGGAGCCAGGATAAGGCCAGGACTGGGCACAGAGAATGCCGGGGGCTGCACACTATACAGGGGGCACAGGAGCCAGGATAAGGCCAGGACTGGGCACAGAGAATGCCGGGGGCTGCACACTATACAGGGGGCACAGGAGCCAGGATAAGGCCAGGACTGGGCACAGAGAATGCCGGGGGCTGCACACTATACAGGGGGCACAGGAGCCAGGATAAGGCCAGGACTGGGCACAGAGAATGCCGGGGGCTGCACACTATACAGGGGGCACAGGAGCCAGGATAAGGCCAGGACTGGGCACAGAGAATGCCGGGGGCTGCACACTATACAGGGGGCACAGGAGCCAGGATAAGGCCAGGACTGGGCACAGAGAATGCCAGGGGCTGCACACTATACAGGGGGCACAGGAGCCAGGATAAGGCCAGGACTGGGCACAGAGAATGCCAGGGGCTGCACACTATACAGGGGGCACAGGAGCCAGGATAAGGCCAGGACTGGGCACAGAGAATGCCGGGGGCTGCACACTATACAGGGGGCACAGGAGCCAGGATAAGGCCAGGACTGGGCACAGAGAATGCCGGGGGCTGCACACTATACAGGGGGCACAGGAGCCAGGATAAGGCCAGGACTGGGCACAGAGAATGCCAGGGGCTGCACACTATACAGGGGGCACAGGAGCCAGGATAATGCCAGGACTGGGCACAGAGAATGCCGGGGGCTGCACACTATACAGGGGGCACAGGAGCCGGGGGCCGCACACTGTACAGTACAATGGTGGTGCTGATATCAGGGGGCAGGGGGCGCGTGCACGGAGAGTCGCAGCGGCACGGGCTGGGGGCGCGCATGGCTCGGGGTTACCGCCTGCACCGGGCGCTGTAGGCGCAGCACGTGGAGGATTATTGCCCACCAGTCCGGCCGAGGCTGCAGTGCAGTATGGCGGCGGCTATGTCGGGCCCGCAGCCCGCTTTACACCAACACCCGGGTTTCCACACTCTACTAACAAACGTCTCGCAGATAAGCCCCGGCCTAGAAACCTCAGACGGTAACAAACCTCTCCGGGCACAAGCCGGACCTCAGGGTCCCCGGCGCGGGCGGATGCAAGCGGATTGCTGGTCAGCCCAGCACAGGCAGCGGAGCGGCCATTACTTACCCATTCTCAGGCGCTGGCAGGAAAGAGGAAACGCAAAGGATCTCGGGAAAGTTTGTTAGCCTCGAAACCTCGCGACAATACCCAGGGTGTGACGTCACACATAGCAACAGAGACGCCGCCAAGCAAGAGTATGGTGACCGGCAAGGGACAAAACATATACAATCTCGTTCTTACACGGGATGGGGGTGGGGGGAGTGAGTGGAATCTTAAGATTCAAGAAGCAAGGCCTGAATGTGTGTGGAGTCAAAAGCAAATCCCCAGGATGGACAGGAAACCCCAGCAAGGCAAGAAGACAACAAGAAGTAGTAACATAATTATTTATTCCAGACAGAATTTATTTAATCGTATGAACGTATATCTTACCATCATATAAAAATAAACACCAGACAATAGACAGTGATTGAAAAATATCAACAGGATAAAAATCAAATTTGAATATCAAGATTTTCTATATATGCAATAGCGTTATCATTTACAATATAGAAATCCTTCTTGTCACCATGGTAGGATCTCAGGGGGCTCCTCAACAATGTGCTGGATAGTTTGACGATCTGCTCCACAGTCACAGGTCGGAGAGTCATATTTTCCCCACTTCTACATAAAATCTGCACAGACGCCAAAGTTTGTTCTGATACGATTTAGAGTAACCCATGTTTTCCTCGGTAGATTGAAGCCTGGTGGAGGGTTTTGTAAATTAGGGAACATTTGGGGATCACCTTCTTCTACATTGACCCAAAGTTCTCGCCATTTCTCCTCTAAATTGAAGTTTTGTTCATGCAAGGTGATTGCAGTTCGGATGGGCGGGTGTCTTGATTTCATTCGTTGTATTGTAACATCTCTGATATTTTGGTGTATTGGAAGTTTTTCATTATTCACTACTTTAGTGTACTCTTTAAGTAAGAGCTTTTGTCTTCTTAGATTTGCGGGTGCGATATGACTCAGCACAGGTAACCAGTGAACAGGTGTAGGTCTAATAGCACCAGATATTATACGCAAAGAGTTGTTCAGCTGAGTGTCAATTAAGTTTACATGACAGCTATTTAACCATGCTGGAGCACAGTGTTCTGCAGCAGAGTACACCAGGGCAAGAGTAGATGTTCTCAAAACAGATGTTGCCGAGCCCCATGAGGATCCACAAAGTTTCTGAATAATATTATTACGTGCTTTCAGTTTCTGTGCCAGTTTATCCAGATGGGATTTAAAAGTTAGACTTCTATCAAGGGTTACACCTAAATACTTAGGATTGAAATTGTGTTTAACAGATTGGCCTTCAAATTGTACTTTAAGTTCAGTCTTGGCACTTGCATTGTGTAAATGAAAGCAACAAACTTCCGTTTTTGATGGGTTAGGTTTTAATCTCCATTGTCGGAAGTACTTTCCCATTACACTAAGATCTTTTGTAAGAACGTCCTCTGCTTCCTCCATTGTTTTGCTTACCATAGCAAGTGCCCAGTCATCGGCATATCCAAATTTCCGTGACACTGTTTTAGGAATATCAGCTAGGTACAGGGCAAACAGGAGAGGTGCCAGCACTGATCCCTGGGCCAGTCCGTTGTTTAAAGATTTCTTACAACTGGTTGAATCGCCCATAATAAGATGAAAAGTTCAATTTGCAATCATATTGTTCAAGAGGTACATCATTTTCTTACATGGAATCACCTTCAGAAATTTATATAAAAGTCCTTCCCTCCACACAGTATCATATGCAGCAGCAGCATCTCTGCTGCATATGATACCAGACAGAATTACAACACATGGAAGAATCCTGAGAAATCACACTGTGCAGAGCGGAGAATCCCATCACACAGTAACAGGGCCGGACTGGGACTAAAATTCAGCCCTGGCATTTGGGGGTACACAGGCTCACTTTTTGCGTGATGAATGTGTAATATCTTTGTGCACTTGTAGATGTGAGCACTGTATGGCACTATGTGACACTGTATGGCACTATGTGAGTACTGTATGGCACTATGTGAGCACTGTATGGCATTATGTGAGTACTGTATGGCACTATGTGAGTACTGTATGGCACTATGTGAGTACTGTATGGCACTATGTGACACTGTATGGCACTATGTGAGTACTCTATGGCATTATGTGACACTGTATGGCACTATGTGAGTACTGTATGGCACTATGTGAGTACTGTATGGCACTATGTGAGTACTGTATGGCATTATGTGAGTACTGTATGGCACTATGTGAGTACTGTATGGCATTTTGTAAGTACTGTATGGCACTATGTGAGTACTGTATGGCATTTTGTGAGTACTGTATGGCACTATGAGTACTATATGGCACTATGTGAGTACTGTATGGCACTATGTGAGTACTGTATGCAGGGCTGTATTTTGCCTTCATGCTGCCCTAGGCACTTTAAGTGGTCGCGCCCCTTAGTGACAATGTAAAACTGAGTTTTCGCACACGACATCTGTTTAAGGCAGATCTACTCTGTAAAACACTTTAAAAAGTATCAATGAGAAACGAAGGGCACTAACCCCCCCCAATGGGGATCACCACAGGCACATCAAAACATAGCATGAGTAAAAAATATTCCCACCACACCATCCCCACTTATATACTGTGACTGTCACACTGCTCCTAATAAACTACACACTTCCCTCCCTTATAAATTATACCCACCACACCTTCCTCAATTATTAAATATGATCTGTACATTGTGAGGAGGGAGCAGCATGATGTGAGGACAATGTCCCATGCATACTGTCCCCTCCTCACAATGTCCCATGCATGCTGACCCCTCCTCACAATGTCCCATGCATACTGCCCCCTCCTCACAATGTCCCATGCATGCTGACCCCTCCTCACAATGTCCCATGCATGCTGACCCCTCCTCACAATGTCCCATGCATACTGCCCCCTCCTCACAATGTCCCATGCATGCTGCCCCCTCCTCACAATGTCCCATGCATATTTCCCCCTCCTCACAATGTCCCATGCATGCTGCCCCCTCCTCACAATGTCCCATGCATGCTGCCCCGTCCTCACAATGTCCCATGGATGCTGCTCCCTCCTCACAATGTCCCATGCATGCTGCCACCTCCTCACAGTGTCCCATGCATGCTGCTCCCTCCTCACAATGTCCCATGCATGCTGCCCCCTCCTCACAATGTCCCATGCATGCTGCCCCCTCCTCACAATGTCCCAAGTATGCTGCCCCCTCCTCACAATGTCCCATGCATGCTGCCCCCTCCTCACAATGTCCCATGCATGCTGCCCCCTCCTCACAATGTCCCATGCATGCTGCCCCCTTCTCACAATGTCCCATGTATGCTGCCCCCTCCTCACAATGTCCCATGCATGCTGCCCCCTCCTCACAATGTCCCATGCATGCTGCCCCCTTCTCACAATGTCCCATGTATGCTGCCCCCTCCTCACAATGTCCCATGCATGCTGCCCCCTCCTCACAATGTCCCATGCATGCTGCCCCCTCCTCACAATGTCCTATGCATGCTGCTCCCTCCTCACAATGTCCCATGCATGCTGCCACCTCCTCACAGTGTCCCATGCATGCTGCCCCCTCCTCACAATGTCCCATGCATGCTGCCCCCTCCTCACAATGTCCCATGCATGCTGCCCCCTCCTCACAATGTCCCATGTATGCTGCCCCCTCCTCACAATGTCCCATGCATGCTGCCCCCTCCTCACAATGTCCCATGCATGCTTCCCCCTCCTCACAATGTCCCATTCATGCTGCCCCCTTCTCACAATGTCCCATGCATGCTGCCCCCTTCTCACAATGTCCCATGCATGTTGCCCCCTCCTCACAATGTCCCATGCATGCTGCCCCCTCCTCACAATGTCCCATGCATGCTGCCCCCTCCTCACAATGTCCCATGCATGCTGCCCCCTCCTCACAATGTCCCATGCATGCTGCCCCCTCCTCACAATGTCCCATGCATGCTGCCCCCTCCTCAGTGTCCCATGCATGCTGCCCCCTTCTCACAGTGTCCCATGTATTCTGCCCCCTCCTCACAATGTCCCATGCATGCTGCTCCGTCCTCACCATGTCCTATGCATGCTGCCCCCTCCTCACAATGTCCCATGCATGCTGCTCCCTCCTCACCATGTCCTATGCATGCTGCCCCTCCTCACAATGTCCCATGCATGCTTCCCCCTCCTCACAATGTCCCATGCATGCTGCCCCCTCCTCACAGTGTCCCATGCATACTGCCCCCTCCTCACAGTGTCCCATGCATGCTGCTCCCTCCTCACAGTGTCCCATGCATGCTGCTCCCTCCTCACAATGTCCCATGCATGCTGCCCCTCTCCATGAGCTCCTAATGCTGCCTTCCTCTTTTCCATAATGACACCTCCATGTTGCCCCACTCATGCTAAGACCACCACACTAACGTTTATGCTGACACCCCCCCCCCCATACACACACTACTCCACTCTTGATATTAACTCCCCTACATTGCTCCACTCCATACTGAGCCCACACATGCTGCCCCTTCTCCATAATGAGCTCCCAATGCTGCCCCCCTCTTATTCTGAGTCCTTTCACTCTCCCCACCCAATCGATTTTGTCATTGCACTATCCCTCAACCCCTGTCCTCTGTCTCTAGCGTTAGCCCCTCTCTCCCCAGCATCAGCCTCACTCCCCCAGCATCAGCCTCACTCCCCCAGCATCAGCCTCTCTCCCCCAGCATCAGACTCTCTCCCCCAGCATCAGCCTCTCTCCCCCAGCATCAGCCTCACTCCCCCAGCATCAGCCTCTATCTTCCCTCAGCATCAGCCTCTCTCCCCCAGTCTCAGCCTCTGACTTCCCCCCACGCCTCAGCCTGCCCCAGTCTCCGCCTCAGCCTCACTCCAGCCTCCCCCAGTCTCTGCCTCCCTCCAGCCCCCCCCAGTCTCAGCCTCCCACAGTCTCAGCCTCTGCCTCCCTCCAGCCTCCCCCCAGTCTCAGCCTTCCTCCAGCCTCCCCCCAGAATCAGCCTCCCTCCAGCCTCTCCCCAGTCTCAGCCTCCCTCCAGCCTCCCCTCAGTCTCAGCCTCTGCCTCCCTCCAGCCTCCCCCCAGTATCAGCCTCTGCCTCCCTCCAGCCTCCCCCCAGTCTCAGCCTCTGCCTCCCTCCAGCCTCCCCCCAGTCTCAGCCTCTGCCTCCCTCCAGCCTACCCCAGTCTCAGCCTCTGCCTCCCTCCAGCCTCCCCCCAGTCTCAGCCTCTGCCTCCCTCCAGCCTCCCCCCAGTCTCAGCCTCTGCCTCCCTCCAGCCTCCCCCCAGTCTCAGCCTCCCTCCAGCCTCCCCCCAGTCTCAGCCTCCTCCAGTCTCAGCCTCCCTCCAGTCTCAGCCTCCCTCCAGTCTCTGTCTTTGCCTACCTCCAGCCTCCCCCCCAGTCTCCGCCTCTGCCACCCCCAGTCTCCGCCTCTGCCTCCCTCCAGCCTCCCCCAAGTCTCAGCCTCTGCCTCCCTCCAGCCTTCCCCAGTCTCAGCCTCTGCCTCCCTCTAGCCTCCCCCCCAGTCTCAGCCTCTGCCTCCCCCCAGTCTCAGCCTCTGCCTCCCCCAGTATCAGCCTCTGCCTCCCTCCAGCCTCCCCCCAGTATCAGCCTCTGCCTCCCTCCAGCCTTCCCCAGTATGAGCCTCTGCCTCCCTCCAGCCTCCCCCCAGTATCAGCCTCTGCCTCCCTCCAGCCTCCCCCAGTATCAGCCTCTGCCTCCCTCCAGCCTCCCCCAGTATCAGCCTCTGCCTCCCTCCAGCCTTCCCCCACTATCAGCCTCTGCCTACCTCCAGCCTCCCCCCAGTATCAGCCTCTGCCTCCCTCCAGCCTCCCCCCAGTATCAGCCTCTGCCTCCCTCCAGCCTCCCCCCAGTATCAGCCTCTGCCTCCCTCCAGCCTCCCCCCAGTATCAGCCTCTGCCTCCCTCCAGCCTCCCCCCAGTATCAGCCTCTGCCTCCCTCCAGCCTCCCCCCAGTATCAGCCTCTGCCTCCCTCTAGCCTCCCCCCCAGTCTCAGCCTCTGCCTCCCCCCAGTCTCAGCCTCTGCCTCCCCCAGTATCAGCCTCTGCCTCCCTCCAGCCTCCCCCCAGTATCAGCCTCTGCCTCCCTCCAGCCTCCCCCAGTATGAGCCTCTGCCTCCCTCCAGCCTCCCCCCAGTATCAGCCTCTGCCTCCCTCCAGCCTCCCCCAGTATCAGCCTCTGCCTCCCTCCAGCCTCCCCCAGTATCAGCCTCTGCCTCCCTCCAGCCTTCCCCCACTATCAGCCTCTGCCTACCTCCAGCCTCCCCCCAGTATCAGCCTCTGCCCCCCTCCAGCCTCCCCCCAGTATCAGCCTCTGCCTCCCTCCAGCCTCCCCCCAGTATCAGCCTCTGCCTCCCTCCAGCCACCCCCCACTCTCCGCCTCTGCCTCCCTCCAGCCTCCCCCCAGTCTCAGCCTCTGCCTCCCTCCAGCCTTCCCCAGTCTCAGCCTCTGCCTCCCTCTAGCCTCCCCCCCAGTCTCAGCCTCTGCCTCCCCCCAGTCTCAGCCTCTGCCTCCCCCAGTATCAGCCTCTGCCTCCCTCCAGCCTCCCCCCAGTATCAGCCTCTGCCTCCCTCCAGCCTCCCCCAGTATGAGCCTCTGCCTCCCTCCAGCCTCCCCCCAGTATCAGCCTCTGCCTCCCTCCAGCCTCCCCCAGTATCAGCCTCTGCCTCCCTCCAGCCTCCCCCAGTATCAGCCTCTGCCTCCCTCCAGCCTTCCCCCACTATCAGCCTCTGCCTCCCTCCAGCCTCCCCCCAGTATCAGCCTCTGCCTCCCTCCAGCCTCCCCCCAGTATCAGCCTCTGCCTCCCTCCAGCCTCCCCCCACTATCAGCCTCTGCCTCCCTCCAGCCTCCCCCCAGTATCAGCCTCTGCCTCCCTCCAGCCTCCCCCCAGTATCAGCCTCTGCCTCCCTCCAGCCTCCCCCCAGTATCAGCCTCTGCCTCCCTCCAGCCTCCCCCCAGTATCAGCCTCTGCCTCCCTCCAGCCTCCCCCCAGTATCAGCCTCTGCCTCCCTCCAGCCTCCCCCCAGTATCAGCCTCTGCCTTCCCCCCCGCATGCGCAGATCTCCGGTCTGCATTAGAGACACCCCCACGCTCCTTATGAATCTTCAGCTCTGCGAGCACTTACCTGATCCAGTGCCCGCCGCCATCTTCCTGGCTCACGTGAGTATCCTCTTCTGACACCGGCTTCCATCGCGTCGTCCTGCTGTGAGCTGTGAGCTCTGCATGTGATGTCCACACAGCAGTGGACGCAGCACAGAGAAAGGAGCTGATTGGCGCGCGCCTGTGACCCCGGAAGTGCAGGCGCCGGCAGTTCCGGGGTCAATCCTCTCCCTGTGCTCGGCGGCTGCAGTTTGTTTGCATTCGTGTCTTAATTGACGCGGACACAAATAAATGGAGGTGTGCCTCTCCCCCCTCCCCCCTCCGAAAAAGAAAAAATAATATTTTTTTTTGCTGCTAGAAGGTGCCGCCTCCCGCAACCTGCCGCCCCAGGCACCGGACCACGGGTGCCTAATGGGAAATACGGCCAGTATGGCATTATGTGAGTACTGTATGGCACAATGAGTACTGTATGGCACTATGTGAGTACTGTATGGCACTATGTGAATACTGTATCGCATTATGTGACACTGTATGGCACTATGTGAGTACTGTATGGCACTATGTGAGTACTGTATGGCACTATTTGACACTGTATGGCACTATGTGAGTACTGTATGGCATTATGTGAGTACTGTATGGCATGATGTGAGTACTGTATGGCACTATGTGACACTGTATGGCACTATGTGAGTACTGTATGGCATTATGTGAGTACTGTATGGCATGATGTGACACTGTATGGCATTATGTGAGTACTGTAAGGCACTATGTGACACTGTATGGCACTATGTGAGTACTGTATGGCACTATGTGAGTACTGTATGGCATGATGTAAGTACTGTATGGCACTATGTGACACATTTTTGCAGTGTGTAGCAGACCTTGATGTATTTTCTGCTCTTTGCTTCCCTGATTTGTGGATTGTTCGGCCACATACCTGTGTCCTAATCACTCTACAAGCGCTGCAGTCACTACAGGGGATTGTACCTGTGCGGACAGGTCCAGCACTAATATCACTGATATCACACTAATTAGTCCTCGATTAATGACTCCACGCCCCTCCGCACACACACACAATACAATGCACCCCCACTACCCCTACACACACACAATACAATGCACGCTCCATTACCCCTCCCCCACACACAATACAATGCACCCCATTACCCCTACACACACACACACACACTACAATGCACGCTCCATTACCCCTTCCCCCACACACATTACAATGCACCCCCCCATCACCCACTACACACACACAAATACAATGCACCCCCCATTACACCCTCCCCCCCACACATACACAGACACAATACAATGCACCCTCCATTACCCCCCTCCCCAGACATAATACAATGCATCTCCATCACCACCTACACACACAAATTACACTACCCCATTACTACACACTCCTGCCCCCCCCCTCAGAATACACTCCTGCCCCCCCCCCCCTCAGAATACAGTTCTCCCCCTCTGCCTGTCACAAAGCTGTGTTCTTTCACAAATATTCCCCATCATGTGTCCTCAGCCCCTCCCCACTCATACCCATTAATTAAACCTGTATCTTCGGCTCCTCCATGGAGCGCTTACCGCTGCCTGATGCGTCCCAGTGTGGCGCCCGCAGCACTGTGATGACGTCAGCAGCTGATCTCATCACGTTTCTGCACATCGGGGGCGAGGCCCAGTCCCGGCGCACAGTTCAAATGTATTTACGTCTGAAAGACGCAAATACATTGGAATAGGAAGGAGGAAGCTGCAGTCACCGCCACCGCCGCATCCCTCAGCAGTGTGTGCATGCCGGGCACGCTGTCACACAGCAGGGCTGACACAGCACAGCGCTGCCTCCTGCTCCTGCTGCATCTAGTGTGCCCGGCATGCACACACTGCTGAGGAGCACGGCGGTGACTGCAGATACAGCGGCACACTACTGGGACCGGCTCATCTGCGATTTGCCAGAATTGCCCTATGGTCAGTCCGGGCCTGCACTGTAACACTGAACCCAACACCACAAGAACTGTGCGGACATGATGGATACTGCGGTGATGATGGAGCGGTGGCCTCTCCCTGGATCTTACACTCTACAATACACATAGCGGCGAAAATAGCAACTTTCCCCACAGGACAATAAAGCAGAATACACAGAGGCTCCAAATAACTAAATATTCACGGGAAAAAGAAAATTGGGGGGAGACGGTGTATAATTACATAAGGTGCTGGTGCAAAGGAGAGGTTTCCAAATGCAAAACTTCCCTGCAGATATCAACAGAGAAAGCGGTGCTATTCCCCGAGATGAAGTGTAACACACAGATCAATAGGCGTCTAATGCACAAAGGATTCTGTGTGCAATATCCAGATCTGAGGCTGAATAGAGGAACAAAACATGTTTTTGTATACGAGGTGCAATGCCACCAATAAGCCGTGCAACAACTAAAGTGTCCTCTGCAATACACGATCTCAAAGAAATATGTTACTAATGGCACAGCAGCGGAAAATACAGAGACATTGCTCCAGAGTCCCATGTGCCATACAATTGGATAAGAGTGTCATGCAGAAAAAAATTCTAGGATGTATAAAAAGAGACGAGATCCCGTGATCCCAACATATTGTTACCCCTCTATAAAGCACTGGTAAGGCCACATCTGGAATATGGGATCCAGTTTTGGGCTCCACATTTTAAAAAGGACATTCAGAAGTTAGAGTCAGTTCAAAGACGGCAACGAGATTATTACAAGAATTTTCCTCCATTCTCCATAAAGACATATCTGCAGGTTTTTCCCTTCTCCCTATAAAGACACATCTGCAGGTTTTTCCCTCCATTTTCTATAAAGACATCTGCAGGTTTTTCCCTTCTGCTCCCTAAACAGACACATCTGTAGGTTTTTCCTCCACTCTCTATAAAGACACAGTTGCAGGTTTATCCCTTCTGCGCTCTATACAGACACATCTGCAGGTTTTTCCCTCCGCTTTCTATAAAGACAGCTGCAGGTTTTTCCTCCACTCTCTATAAAGACACATCTGCAGGTTTTTCCCTTCTGCTCTCTATACAGACACATCTGCAGGATTTCCATCTGCTCTCTATAGAGACATCTGTAGGTTTTCCCTCCGCTCTCTATAAAGACACATCTGCAGGTTTTTTCCTCCGCTCTCTATAAAGACACATCTGCAGGTTTTTCCCTCCGCTCTCTATAAAGACATCTGCAGGTTTTTCCTCCACTCTCTATAAAGACACATCTGCAGGTTTTTCCCTTCTGCTCTCTATACAGACACATCTGCAGGTTTTTCCTCCGCTCTCTATAAAGACACATCTGCAGGTTTTTCCCTCTGCTCACTATACAGACACATCTGCAGGATTTCAGTCTGCTCTCTATAGAGACATCTGTAGGTTTTTTCCTCCGCTCTCTTTAAAGACACATCTGCAGGTTTTTTCTTCCGCTCTCTATAAAGACACATCTGCAGGTTTTTCCCTCCGATCTCTATAAAGACACATCTGCAGGTTTTTCCCTCCGCTCTCTATAAAGACATCTGCAGTTTTCTCCTCCACTCTCTATAAAGACACATCTGCAGGTTTTTTCCTTCTGCTCTCTATACAGGCACATCTGCAGGTTTTTCCCTCCACTCTCTATAAATACACATCTGCAGGTTTTTCTCACTATCTGACATGAAATCAGAATAAACTTTTCCAGTTTTCATTTAATTAGGAACCAAAATTATTTCCATTTCCCAAATGCAAGAATGAGAGAGAGAGAATGTTTTCATGCATTTTTCTTCCTTTCTGCGCAGTGAAGTTTCCCTCCATGTCATTAGTATTTGGTGGCATTGCCCTTACACTGTGTGACTTGGGGGAAACGTTATGGATCACCTTCCACAAGCTTCTAATAATAGTTGGTACAATTTGGCCTGATTCCTCCTGACAGAACTGGTGTAGCTGAGCCATGTTTGTAGGTTGCCGCTCGCTCCGGCCTTTTCAGCTTTGCCCATACACTTTCCCTAGGATTGACATCAAGGTTTTGTGATGGCCACTCCAAAACATTGATTTTGTTATCCTTAAGCTAGTTTGTAACCAGTTTGACAGTAGCTTCGGGTCATTGTCCATTTGGAAGACCCATTTACCCCCAAGCTTTAAGTTCCTGGCTGATGTCTTGAGATGTTGCTTCAGTATTGCCATGTAATCTTCTTTCCTCATGATGCCATCTATTTTGTGAAGTGCACCAGTCCCTCCTGCAGCAATACCCCACAACATTATGCTGCCAGCCCCGTGTTCCACGGTTGGGATTGTGTTGTTAGGCTTCAAAGCTTCTCCCTTTTCCCTCCAAACGTAACAATGGTCATTATGGCCAAACAGTTCAACTTTAGTTTTGTCAGACCACAGGACATCTCCAAAAATTAACGTCTGTGTTCCTGTGTGCATTTGCAAACATTAATCTGGCTTTCTTTCTGTTTCATTTGGAGTAATGGCTTCTTCCTTTCAGAGTGGCCTTTCAACACATGTTGATATACTAATCTTTTCACTGTGAATAATGACACAATCTTATCAGCTTCCGCCAGCATCTTCACAAGGTCTTTTGTTGTTGTTCTTCGGTTAAAATACACGTCTGACCAAAGCACGTTCATCTCTGGTACACAGAACCCGTCTCCTTCCTGAGCGGTATGATGGCTGGACATTCCCATCTTGTCTGTACTTGCGTATAATTGTTTGAACAGATGAACGAGGCACCTTTAAGTATCTGTAAATTGAACCCAAGGATGAACCAGACTTATGCAAGTCCACAATTCTCCTCCTGAGATTTTGGCTGATTTTTTTGTGACTTTCTCTTGATGTTACACAAAGAAGCCGTGTGTTTCAGGTGTGCGTTAAAATACATCCACAGGTGTGTGTCTAATTAACTCATATGTTGCCAAGAAACCTATCAGAAACTTCCAAAGACATGACATCATATGGGCTTTCCCATGTTGTTTAAAGGCACAGTACTCCTAGTGTATGGAAACTTTGGACTTTGCAGAAAGTAATAACAATGCCTGAAAAACACTCACATTCTGATTTCGTGTCAGATCGTGAAAAAATCCTGCAGATGTGTCTTTATAGAGAGCGGATGGAAACTTCTGGTTTCAACTGTACAGGCTGGAGCAGAAGGCAGCCAAAGACCAGCAAAGCCAGAGTGCTGTAATAATACATTATAAAACCAAAAGGGCATACAGAAGAGGGAGAAGTACAATAATCATGAACAATACTAGGTACGACAGGCACAGGAGGAGAGAGGACCCTGCCCACGAGGGCTCACAGTCTACAGGAGATGGGTGAGCATATAGTAGGTGAGGACAGAGCTGGTTGTGCAGTGGTGTACTGGTCTGAGGTACTGCAGGTTGTAGGCTTGTCAGAAGAGAGGTCTTCAGGTTCCTTTTGAAGGTTTCCACAGTAGGCGAGAGTCTGATGTGTTGGGGTAGAGAATGCCAGAGAATGGGAGACGCACGGGAGAAATCTTGCATGAGATTGTGGGAAGAGGAGATCTTGTGAGGATCTGAGGTTACATGCAGGAAAATACCAGGAGACCATGTCACAGATGTATGGAGGAGACAGGTTGTGGATGGCTTTGTATGTCATGGTTAGGGTTTTGAACTAGATTTGTTGGGCAATGGTAAATCAGTGAAGGGATTGGCAGAGAGGAGAGGCCGGGGAGGGTGAGATGGATTAGTCGGGCAACAGTTTAGGATAGATTGGAGGAGTGTGAAAATATTTGAAAGAAGGCCACAGAGTAGGGGGCTGCACTAGTTGATGTGAGAGATTAGGGTATACACTAAAGCAGGGGTCTCGAATACGCGGCCCCCGGGCTGCATGTGGCCCGCCAGTCTGATTTATGCGGCCCGCAGACACACAGTGCAGAACACTTGATATTTGCCCTCCACTGCCTCCAGTCATTTAGCGGTTGCCAGCCGCACTTCCGCATTGGAGACGCCGCCAAGGAGAAGCAATCAAAGGCAGCGTTCAATCAGATGTCAGGGCGAACCAATCGACGGCGGTGTTCAACTCGAGATCAGCAGCGCGACCCGAGCAGCGCTGACGTCAGCTGCTTTGCCGGCGGGTGCAGCGGAAGGAACAAGAGCATAGGGCACGTTAGAACGTTTGTGGTGTGTGTGTGTGCGTGTCTGATGATGATGATGATGATGAGTGTGTGGATGATGGGTGTGGGTGTGTGTGTGATGATGGCTGTGTGTGTTTGTGTTGATGATGATGATGGCTGTGTGTGTGTGGCTGATGATGATGTGTGTGTGTGTGTGTGTGTGGATGATGATGTGTGTGTGTGTGGCTGATGATGATGGCTGTGTGTGTGTGTGGATGATGATGGCTGTGTGTGGATGGTGATGATGGCTGTATGTGTGTGTGGATGATGATAATTGTGTGTGTGGATGATGATGACGATGGCTGTGTGTGTGTGTGTGTGTGGATGATGGCTGTATGTCTGTGGATGATGATGATGGCTGTGTGTGGATGATGATGATGGCTGTGTGTTGATTGTGATGATGGCTGTATGTATGTCTGGATGATGATGGCTGTGTGTGTTGATGGTGATGATGGCTGTGTGTTGATGGTGATGATGGTTGTGTGTGTTGATTGTGTGTGTGTGTGTGTGTGGATGATGATGGCTGTGTGTGTGGATGATGGCTGTGTGTGTGTGGATGATAACTGTGTTGATGATGGCTGTGTGTTGATGATGATGATGATAGCAGTGGTGGCTGTGTGTGACTGATTATGGTGGCTGTGTGCGACTGATGATGATGGCTGTGTGCGACTGATGATGATGGCTGTGTGCGCGTGTGTGTGTGTGTAATGATGATGGACATGTGCGCTTGTATGATGATTGTGGCTGTGTGTGTGTGTGTGTGTGTGTGTGTGTGTGTGTGTGTGTGTGTGTGTGTGTGTGTGTGTGTGTGTGTATATGAGGATGATAAAAATGATTTTGATGATGGTGACTGGAAGACCGGAAAATGTTACTTTCGGTCTCAGCCTTCTTGTCGGTCTGGACAGACGCTCATCTGTTCAGAGCGATGAAGCTGAGCTGATATTGACTTTGGACTAAGTCAGCGGGAAGCTTTTTTTTGTTTCTAAAAAAGATGGAGTCCCTAAATGTGTTTAATTTCTAATAAAAATATTTCTCTGTGTTGTGATTTTTTTTTTTATTGTTTACCAGAAATTCATGGTGGTCACATCTAATTTGACATAACCCCATGAATTTCAGGTTTACGACCTGCTGAGAATACAAAGCTGGTATTAACCCCATTATTACCCAGCGTGCCACTGCCACAAGGGATGCTGGAAGAGCCAGGTAAAGCACCTGGAAATCGCGCTGTGATGAATGCGCCATTTCCATGGGCGGTTGTGGGCTGCGATTTTCAGTGTGGGGAGCCCAAAATGCTTGGGCCTTACCACGCTGAGAATCCCAGCCCTCAGCTGTCTGGTTTTACCTGGCTGGTGATCAAAATATGTCGGAAGCCCACACTTTTTTTTCTTTTAATTAAAAAAAAACAAATTGAGCTTCCCTGTATTTTCATTGCCAGGTAAGGTAAAGCCAGGCAGCTGCGGGTGGCAGCCCGTAGCTGTCAGCTTTATCTGAGCATCAAAAATACTGCGGAGCGCTGTCATTTTTTTAATGTATTCCTTTTTACACTGCTATGTGTGACAGACCCAACAGCCAATCACGGATGCCGTGACAGAGAATGAGTGTGTGTTTGGCTGTTGGAATAACCTGGAATCTGCTTATACATTTTGATGCTGATGCCAAATCACAGATGCCCACTCTGATAAATAATATTAAAAAAAAAATGTTTCGCTTCACGGTATTTTTGATTCTCAGCGCATACTAATGTACCGGTAGCATTGTTATAGTTAAAATAATTAACAATTATATTGTATTAAATTTGAAAGGAATGCAGCCCTCTGACCTAAATTTTTTTTATGTGCGGCCCACTTACTCTGACGAGTTTGAGACCCCTGCACTAAAGGGCGCTTTACACACTGACATCGCTAGCGATCTCGCTAGCGATGTAAAACGCCAGATCGCACATACGATTTGCCGAGATCGCATATGTGACCGGCGCTACAAAAATGACCCATGAGCGATCTCGGCAAATCTTATCTGCAATCTGGCGTGTCACACCACTAACGAGATACTAGCGATGTCGCAGCGTGTAAAGCACCCCTAATGGTTTTGCTGCTTCTTGGTTAAAATGTATAGATTCGGGAAATATTTTTGAGTTGTGGTTGGCTGGAGGTGAAGAGGGCTTGGATATGGGGCTTGAAGGAGAGAGAGCCAAGTCAAGAGTTAACTTGAGGAAGCGAGCTTGCAGGACTGGGGAAAGAAAGTAAGCAGCCATTGACTCTGATAGGTCAGGTGGGGTGGTTGACTGTAGAAGAATAACGAATTCTGTTTTGTCCGTGGTAAGTTTTAGAAAACGAGCAGAGAAAAAGGATGATATAGCAGACAGACATTGTGGGATTCTAGTTACTAGGAAGGTGATGTCAGGTCCAGAGAGGGAGATCTGTGTAGCAGCGTAGAGGGGATACTGAAAGCCGTGGAACTCTGAGCTGTCCCAGACCTAAAAAGGTGGAGATGGAGAACAGTAGGTGTCCAAGAAACCTGAACCTTGGGGGGACAGACAGATAACGGGCGAGATGAGGAGGTGGTGCGAGGTTGAAAGTCCAGTTTGTTATGTACGAAAAGATGCAAGATAGAGCCAAGTCTGTGATTGCCAGAGATCAGAGAAGTTGTAGTAGAAGGGAATGGTCCACTGTGTCAAAGTCAGAACAGGTCCAGGGAGGACGACAGCGAGGAGAAACGACAGTAGCGGCGCTTGGCTTTAGCAGTTAGTAGGTCATTGGTGACTTTAGTTAGGGAAGTTTCAGTGGAATGATGGGGTTGGAAGCCAGATTCTAACTGGTCAGAGGGAGGAGGAGAGGTATGTGGACAGTTCAAGATGGACATGCTGTTCTAGTAGTTTAGAGGCCTAGGGGAGAATGATATGGGGCGATCGCTAGACACAGAGGAAGCGTCAAGGGAGGACTTTGAGGATTGGTGTGATGGAGGCATGTTTAAAGCATTAATGGAATACACCAGTTGTTTGTGATAGGTTGAATAGATGGGTTAGGGTCAGAACCAGGACTGCAGA
This sequence comes from Anomaloglossus baeobatrachus, assembly GCF_048569485.1. Taxonomy (NCBI): domain Eukaryota; kingdom Metazoa; phylum Chordata; class Amphibia; order Anura; family Aromobatidae; genus Anomaloglossus; species Anomaloglossus baeobatrachus. The sequence continues at coordinate 218,357,958 of NC_134360.1, read as the reverse complement.
GAGGTTTGCGATTAGGTGGCACAGGAGCAGGTCAAGTGGACAGGTGGCGAGATGTGATCTGGAGAGAAGAGATCTGTTCTATCATGGTGGAGAAGCTGGATTTGGAGGAAGAAGGCTGGGTAGTGAGGAGGGGCTGTGGAGATTGTGGGCCAATGCTCTCTGCCTCTTTCTTCAAGCAGAAGATTAATCAAAGTTTTCTGCTGAGATGAGAGGGAGGTGGTGCCTGGGGGACAGGAGAGAGTTGAAAGTGTTGAATAGCTGTTTAGGGTTGTGAGACAGGGAGGATGAGTGATAAGTAAGTTTGTTTTGTAGCAGTGAGTACAGACTAAAGCTGGGATCACACTAAACGACGTCGCTGTTACGTCACCAAAATGGTGACGTAGCAGCGACCTTGTAAGTCGCTGTTCTGATCGCTGCTTAGCTGTCAAACACAGCAGACGCAGCAGCGATCATAACGACACGCGTCGCTGTGCTGCAACATGTGCAGAGAGCAGGGAGCCGCGCACACTGCTTAGCGCTGGCTCCCTGCTCTCCTAGCTACAGTACACATCGGGTTAATTACACGATGTGTACTGCAGCTACATGTGCAGAGAGCAGGAGCTGGCGCTGGCAGCGTGAGAGCGGCGGAGGCTGGTAACGAAGGTAAATATCGGGTAACCACCTTGGTTACCCGATGTTTACCTTGGTTACAGCTTACCGCAGCTGCCAGCTCCTGCTCGCTTCATTTCGTCGCTCTCTCACTGTCACACAGCGATCTGTGCGTCACAGCGGGAGAGCGACGACCAAAAAAAATGAAGCTGGACATTCAGCAACGAGCTGCGACCTCACAGCAGGGGCCAGCTCGTTGCTGGATGTCACACACAGCGACGTCGCTGCAACGTCACAGAAAATGGTGACGTAGCAGCGACGTCGTGTGTGACACCACCTTAAATTGGTGAGGGACTGTATGTGATTAAGTGATTAGTGGAATGGGATTTCTTCCATCTATGCTCAGCAATCCTGGAAGCCTGTCTCCGTTCTTTAGTCAGGCTGGTGTTTAGGGTTGTCTGTTGGATGTGCTTGTTTACGTGTGCATGGGGCGGGGGGGGGGGGGGGGGGTAACAGATTTGAGAGCTGCAGAAGTTGAGGTGTTCAATAAAGTGGCAGCAGCAGCAGCATCTGCATCATCTCAGAAAGCAATATCTGCAAGAGGGATAAGGGACAGAGTGAATGTAAATCAAAGGGTGTGAAAGTATGTGGGGGAGGGGTGTGTACTAGGAGGAGAAAAGAAAATTTAAGTGGTCAGACAGGGGGAGAGGTGAGTGAGGTTGGATAGGGAACAGAGGCAAGTGAAGATTAAGCCCAGTGTGTGGCCATCTTTGTGAGTAGCTGCAGAAGACAATTGAGCAAGGCCGAAGGATGAAGAGAGGGTTAAAAGTTTGGCGACAGATGAGTGGGAAGTGTCAATGGAGATATTGAAATCACCCATGATTGTAGGGATGTCAGGAGAAAGGAAATGTAGTGGCCAGGTGGTGAAGTGGTCAAGAAAGGTGGTGGCAGACTCAAAATTAGTGATTGATCGTGGTTGGAGGGTTAGAAGTGACTGATGTGGTGAGCAGGGCCAGGATTTGGAGAGAGATCTACAGAAATAAGGAGGTAGAGAGTGTTAATAGGTGGGAGCAGGAGAGGCTATGAGGTTGTCTCCAGACACATGACCGAGTAATGTGGAGGAACAGATCTGGAGGAGAGATGGGTGGGGAGGATGGAGGTAACATAGGCCCAATATATATTGGTAGAAGTGCATTCAGGAGGATTACAGAGGGGAGGGCCAGTGCTCATCCTGATTACTTACATCAGAGCTGAGCCCAGATGTAGGATAGCATAGGCGGAGTATATAATACAGGCTGGAGCAGGAGGCCGGCAGCCACACTCAATGCACCATGTCATCGCCGACAGATCTCACATCCATCATGTTGTCTGTACCCAGGAACCCAAGGACTGTGCTCAGAGCCACAAGAGCACAACTTTCTGGCAGCAGCTGATGTTTGATTATTTACCACAAAGCAGCTTCTCAGGCTGCAAATTCCTTATTTTTTGCCAGCTAATGTGAGAGCAGTGTAATATAGTGGCAGAGATCCCAATTCCAGTAATGTGTCACTGCCCTGTTTAGTGTAGTTTTGATCCTGCTGATTAATTGTTGATTTTATCGTTACAGGACTACTTTGCATGCTGCAGGTAGTCCAGCATATTCATGACCTCTGTATAACAGATCTGCAGCAGAGGAGACGGCAGACAGCTCGATAAGTGACATAGCTGGAATCTATACCTCCCACTGACTGAGTGGCGCCCCGCGTGAGCCGAGGGCCTCCCACCGACTGAGCGGCGCCCCGCTTGTATAAACGCTCAGATGCTCCGTCACGTCTCCAGCTCTTTACAAGGCAGACTGTCAGATAAAAGGGACGGTCACATTTCTGCCAGAAGACATGACAGCATTAATATTCAAGGCTATTTATTGTTCAATATCAGTAAAATATTCTGGGGTCACCAGTCATCTGTTCAAATAAACTTAACTGTACATTAACAAAGTCCAGAAACAAAACAATCAAACCACGAGCCCCCACGGCCAGACCTGCCCCCCCCCCCCCCAATGGTGAGGCATCTGCAGATCCTGAACCCGGGAGCGCTCCACGTCTGGATGCGGCGGACCCCGCCATCGTCTGACAGTGGGAATAGCGGTGTAGAGCGATCTGCAGGGTCTTTGCACTCAGCAGAAACATTAAAATAAGACGCACATTACAATACAGGCGGTGCAAGTGAGGCGGCGGCATTTATTTATTGGCTTTCCTCTTCTTACAGATCTGCTTGCTGGCCTGTTCTTCCATCTGCATTGCCATACGCAGCGACGAAACGTTTTCTGCAGGAGACAAAAGTGCAGGAGTGTGAACATGTGCTAAGAATGACAATCGCCGGTCCACGGCGCGACCATGGACTTCTCCAAACAGGTCAGGTTACAGAAGCTCCAGATTTACATCCCAAAGGGAAGCAAAAGAAAAGCCGCTAAACTTAAATGCTGTTTACAGGTGCGGCACATTATTTTCTATTCATATTGCCATTCACATCCCAGGTGGCTCTCTCATGGAAACCAACAACTCAGTCCCCACTTATCAGAAATGTGAGCGACCGCTCAGTCTGAAGTGTTTGAAGACCCCAGGGCGTCCACACGGCACAAACCAGAAAAAGTGTCTGTCGCTTTAAATGTGAATGGAGAATAGTTTGTCTTGGAACTCTGGGTAACCAGGGGTTAATGAAAACCATTTAGAAAATCCATGCGTTCATTTGTGTTTTACTGGGAAACTTCCAATTGAAATTATTCTTTTTTTACAGGGGTGGTCTCCATGTCAGAGGCCCCCGCTAGCTTGTGAGCCCCAATGCTGCATCCATGGCAGCTTTGTCACTGCAGTATCAGTAGCGCAGGGGGATAGAAGCTGCCAGAATATAATCCAGGGACCCTGCTGCATTGTAGCCAGTCTGATTTGTGCATGGCGCAGAATAAATGAGACACAGAAGATATACAGGATTGTGGGAAAAGATGCAGCATAACCCGTGTTTTATTCATGGAGATCCCAGTTTGCACCAATACGAGTCCAGTGGGCGGTCCCATTAGTGATTCACAGCCATCTCTGCATACATTGTTACATCAGCCAAACTGTCAACCACTGAGCAACAGAGGCTTTACTGACACCTACAGAAGTGTGAATCTGCTCAGCTCAGATGCAATGTGTAAGCTGGTAATGCACACAGCGCAGGCACAGTATGCATCTGCACTATAGAGCGGCTGTAAATCCAGCCTGCAGTGTAAAGAATAGGCGGTTTTTATTCTGGCTCTTTTAGCTGTGGACAAGGTCATGTAGACACATTCATGGTGCGGCTTTTGCACTTATTTATCCACTCATCCAATATATTACATTTATCTGCCAGACATTGCCAACGTTGTATTGTCTAGATGGAGTAACCATTACCACCAAAAATAAAACCTCCATTCTTTACCCTGCAGGCTGCAATGGGGGTGTGGAGACTAGAGCAAACCAGATACTCTATGACCTCATCTATTCTTTTAGGATTATATATTTCAACCAAAAGATTAAAAGGACCGTTACTAACAGAACCCTCCCTCAGTCATGGGGCTGTGCAGACCGGCAGATGCCACTTACCACTTAGGGCAATGAAGCCCTTAGTCCCTTCTTGGAGGTGATATTCTAGTTGCGACACGAAGCTCTCCATGTCATAGTCTGGCTGCTCCGTCATCTCCAGCAGTTTAGCCCATTCCAGTCCTTTCTGCAATAAGAATCAGCTAATTAGCATGGATGTGAGGTGCCGAGGACGGACCCCTCTGTGCTGCACGTCCGCACTGGGGAGAAGCCCGTATACTAATGCTATAGGGCAGCAGCCTCAGCTCTTGGCCCAAGGGTAGAGGCCCCATCCTGCTCAATGGTACGACATGAACACAGTAAGTTTTGGAGCAGCGAGGGGGCACGGTCAAGGGACCCTGACAAGAATGCCTTGCTCAATGTGTAAGACCCCATTAAAGCCACAGCAGGAAGGTAGTATCCTCTGGAGGATGATCATGAGGCTGCTGCCATCACAACTGTGCTGGGACCTACAGCCAGTGCAATGCACCAGAATGGAACCGCGCTCCGACTGGAGGCCTATGCAGAGTAAGGGGAATGAGAAGAATACACAATAGGAAGCAGCAGAGTGGCCTTCATTTGTAGCATTAGTGCATGTGACAGGTTGTGCCTTCATCCATCAGTAAGTGATGCCTGCCGGTGCAGAGATAGAAACACCCCTTTAATTCTCAGGACAGCAGCGGTGGACGTACCAGCACCATGTCTCGCAGATCCTCCACCGTCTTCTCTTCCAGTTCCCCGATACGGCTCATCGCTGCCTGGAAACTGTTCATGTCGGATGAAAGCTCCTCGTCCTTCAACGACAGCTAAGAAAGAGGGAGAAGGTAATCACCAAAGAGCAGAACTACCCAATGTGCAGAGAGCCAGCCATATCCAGCACATGTGCCATTCAGGACCCTTGGAAAGCTGGGTAACAACATGAAAATATATTTACAGTTTTTTTTGAATATGCATAAGGGCATGTCATCACTAAGCAGTGTTAAAACAAAAAAAAAAAAAAAATATACAACCCCGCTCAGTGTCTGGCGTCACTCACGTCATCCTGGCTCTCCGATTCCTCGGATTGAGACTCGACGTCGTTCTCTGTTTCCATCTGCTGATTATCTGCGTCGTCTGCGCTGTGGGGGCTCAGCTCCTTTACTCTGGATAGGAAAGGAGTCTGTGATTAATTCAGTGGTGCAGGAATGCTGGGGCCTGTGGTGAGGGGCGCAGAGTGGGGCACACGTACTGCTAAATTATAAATTATACACGGTGGCTCAGTGGTTAGCACTGCAGCCTTGCAGCGCTGGGGTCCTGGGTTCGAATCCCACCAAGGACAACATCTGCAAAGAGTTTGTATGTTCTCCCCGTGTTTGCGTGGGTTTCCTCCAGGTACTCCGGTTTCCTCCCACACTCCAAAGACATACAGATAGGGAATTTAGATTGTGAGCCCCAATGGGGACAGCGTTCCTGATGAATGTGAAGCTCTGCGGAATATGTTAGCGCTATATAAAAATAAAGATTTCTTTTTTATTATGCACCATTTGCAGCTGCCACTAGGGGGCGCTCCCTGCAGGACAGTGTACTGCAGATCGCAGCAGTACTCGTTCACTGCAAGGATCAGAGCTGGAAGGTCTCGGAGGCTCCAGGTAGATTGTGTAAGGTCTACGTCATCTGCACATATGGATATCGGATGATCCACCACTGGGCGCCTACCTGTCAGCATATCGTAGCGTGTTCAGAGAGTACTCGCAAGAGTTGAATCCAGGAGAAAGCATCGCAATCTGCAAAGAAAAGAAATATGGGGGTCGTTAGAAATTATAGCAAATCTCTGGGTGAATATAAATCTGAAATTTGCCTCACAGATTGATAAAAAAAAGGCAGAGATCCTGAAAAAGCGACAATTTTGCCAGTGCAGCCCAGTCTGCGGGACGTGTAATACCCGCAGGGAGCTCTGATGGGCGCAGTGCCACAGACCGGCGCATCTTACCATGCAGGTCCGAGAATTCTCCCCAATAAAGGAATCTCGCAGGATCTGGGTGAGTTTACTCTCTCTGAATGGGGTGTGCGCTTTATTCTGTCCCAATGCTCGGATACATTCCTGCAAAAAAAAAAAAAAAAAGGAAGTGACAAGTCATGGAGAAGGGCAGTACCCAGAGCAGAAGACCTCAGACCAGTCAGCGCAGAAAGGAGGGCAACGGCCCTTTAAATCCATAGTACAGCATTGAACATTGGCTTTTTGTTTTGCACCCCAGTACCTTCAGTGCCAGTAAGCTGCGGTTGATCTCCGCTCCTTCCATGCGGGTGATGCGGTCGGCACTGGCTGTATCGGCTCCTCGCTCGTTCCCGGCTAGATCCACCAGAGAGAACTTGCCGTGCAGCCGTCCCCCCCTCCGCAGGATGATCTGTAAGCAGGCGTGGGAGCGCGACGAGCTGCTGTTTGCAAATGTCTGACCCGACGTTCTGTGACATAAGCAACAATATAGTCATGATCCAGCACTGATACGGTGCCTCTAATGTCAGGGAATCGCACTGCGAGCAGTTCTGTAATATTACGACAAGTCTGAAGTCAACACTGCAAGTGCTGTAATCTGCCGACGGGACAGTCACAGGATGGGACCTGGGCTGCAAGTGCTGTAATCTGCCGTCGGGACAGTCACAGGACGGGACCTGGGCTGCGAAAGCTGTAATCTGCCGACGGGACAGTCACAGGACGGGACCTGGGCTGCGAAAGCTGTAATCTGCCGTCGGGACAGTCACAGGACGGGACCTGGGCTGCAAGTGCTGTAATCTGCCGTCGGGACAGTCACAGGACGGGACCTGGGCTGCGAAAGCTGTAATCTGCCGACGGGACAGTCACAGGACGGGACCTGGGCTGCAAGTGCTGTAATCTGCCGTCGGGACAGTCACAGGACGGGACCTGGGCTGCAAGTGCTGTAATCTGCCGTCGGGACAGTCACAGGACGGGACCTGGGCTGCAAGTGCTGTAATCTGCCGTCGGGACAGTCACAGGACGGGACCTGGGCTGTGAGTGCTTTAATCTGCCGACTGTCCCCACTGCCCGGGACCATCACAGTCCAGAACAGTCACGGCCCAGGACCTGGGGATAAACATTAGATCAATATGTCACTCCAGGAGACACCTCACCTGCAGGCACTGCCAACTTCTATCATTTTGAAGACATCCTCTGCGCAGGAGACCTCCTTCTCCACCAGCCCCACCACCTGCACCTCCTGCTTTGCATCTTCCAGGACCCGAAGTTTGGCTTTTTTATTTAGAAGATCAAACACCTGAAGTAAAGAAACCTCAAGTCACCTGCAGAAAAGATCCAAAGCAACAGTAGACCAGGACACGACAAGACCCCTCCGACAGCCCACCTTTCCATTGTAGATCTCAAAGAAGGTCACAAACACCTCCAGGTCCATATTTTCGTACCGCGGCTGAGAGAGGAGAAGGAAGACGTCTTGAGCTGTGGAGACACACAGAATGAGGCTCAAGATGCAGCTGACACTGGACTACAATACCCAGAATGCCCCTCACCGAATACCAAATTCAAGAATGAGAATCATTAAATTCAAGAAAAAGCCGAGGAGAAAAAAGCCGAAGAGGGCCTCACCCGATGATAAAGGACAATAAGGTGCAGGGAACTGCTCGGCTGGTGATGCCGTGTATCACAAGGATTAACCCCAACATCTGCACAGCTGATGGAGATCCAGAGGCAGCGTCCAACATACAAGTAGACAATGCGGTTTTATAGCTACACGTTTCAAAAAAAAAAAAAAGCTTTTTGAATGTGGTTACTTTCTGCAGACTGAAACGTGTTAATAAAACCACTTCAAGTTACTGTGTATCGTTAAGTATGCTCATGGACCTCCATCTGCAGCGCACACAGCCCCCACCACACCTGACCCAGGATTGTTAAATCCACACACTTACATGCAAACGCATAGACGCCATTGGTGACATTCTGGCTTTTACCCAAGAAGTCGCCTCCCATCGTCTACAGAGAGATTAAGGAACAAGTCAACATAAGTTATATTTCTCCTCTTCCTCAAGCAGATCCGATTGCCTGGAGACAGGCATAGTCCTCTGCAGTGGAGACCTGGTGTGCGCCTCTCACCATCCGCATCAATGTCCACAGCCAGCCCCATACAAGGGTTATCCTCGGGGGGAGTCGCTACTTACATGCGTTTTACCGCTTCCAGTTTGGCCGTAAGCAAAACAAGTGGCTTTCCCTCCTTCGAATATGGACTGGACCAGAGGTCGTGCTGTGAACCTGGAGGGGACAGACATGTGACTTCCCGTGTCGCACAGGGAGCGGGCCGACCGCACGGCGCCATCTTACCTGTACAGAATGTCATTAGCTGCACTCTCGTCAAATGTGTAGTCAAAGCGGAAGGCCTGGTTCTCCAAGTACTTGGTCAGATCCACCTTCAGCTTCGGCTCGTGGACCAGGACCACACTCTTACTGGGGACAGAAATGATATCGATCTCCTTCTTACCCAGTTCTGGGGAGGTACAAGAGGGAAGATGAGTGCCCAATATCAGCCCAACGTCCCACCACGTCCAGAAACACTAAAGAACGCACACCTTGTTTGTTCAGAGGCCGCTTCCTGACGCACACACAGATACGGTGATCCTCTGCCTGAAAGACGAAGAGAACGCGATTATAGCGGGAATGAGAACGGCTGTGGGAGTGTTCACACAGGACAGACGCCGCAACGAAAGGTGTATATGCAGAACGGCAGCGGGGAGTGTCCCCACAGGACAGACACCGCAATGAAAGGTGTGAATGCACCTGTGAAAGCATGTGAAAATACCGCAACGAAAGATAACCGCCGCAACAAAGCTGGAGCACGTACATGTACTAGAGTGGCAGCACTACTGGTTCTCAGTACTGGAGCGTTATAAGAGGAGCTGATATCAGTCACGTAAGGGTGTCAGCAGATGTGTGATATACAGTAGTTGCTCCCGGGGCAGAGACTTCTAGCAATCATCGGTAGCGCCGCTCGCTCTTACCTGGTCGTTCATGCTGAGTCTCTGACAATCTAGAGTTGCTCTGAATTCTTTGATCATTTTTCCGAATTCCCAGTTTGGGACACTGGTGTCATAATCCTGCGCACAAGAATAGCAGTGACATGAGAGGAGCGCAACGTTCACTGTCTGAACGGTCCTGTATACACGCTGCTTTCACCCAATGGGAATGGAGACTTTTCCTGTCTATATGACCACTGAGATGAGCAGCACTGGCAATGTCAGACATGGGGAGAAACCCTCACCGCTCACAATCTACCGTTAACAGCCGGCATATAGCGGCACCGTCCCTGCAGACACCGCACCTGCGCTCGCTTGCTCCGCAGCTCCGTGTTTTGTGCTCGCTGCTCCTCTCGTTTACTTTTCATTTTTTCCATTTCCTTTACTATATTGGATTTTCTTCTACCTGAAAAGAAATTAAATAAGATTTAGCAATTTCTCAGCAGATTCGCCCCTCGTCTTCAGACTCCAGACCGTCACCTTGATTGTTCTTCGCATTAGAACAGGTGGAGTCGTCGGCGCCCTCAGTCACTCGCGGTAGAAGCCGGTCACAGACGCTGCTCACTTTGGTGGATCGAGTTCTTACACCTGGGACAAAAAGAGCTGGACTTTACCCTGAGTTGAGAGCTTTTCATGGTGGGTAGGTCGCACGCCGGCGCAGCAGGACGGGGCGCACACCACAGAATATCCTGAGAACTTTACTGCCATGACGCTAACTAGACAAAACCAGACTTGTGCGCTCACCAGGATTGAAGTTTGGCTGCTTGGCGGGCTGCGGCGTGGCCTCCAACTCCATCTCCTGATTGGCTAGAAGAGTTTCAGGGATGGCGGCCATCTTGATGGAGCGGCCTCGCAGAGCTGAAATACGACGGGCAATTAAGACAGTGTACACAGAGGCCATGACACCAGCAAGAAAGAATGGCGGTGCAGTCAACACCGGATTAGAGAGACTTTGCTGCGCAAGGGGACAGTTCAGTGGTTACAAGTTTTAGAAAAGTGTTAAAGCCCCAAACAGCGAGAAGACACCAAGGTTGATAACGTGTTCAGTGATTTTATGATTACAGGCGGTGGGGAACAAAGCAAAATGTACTGACCCAGAGTGACAGTAATCAGTCCCAACCCAGGACACATCTCATCTTTCCCAAGATTCCCTCCCCCTGAAGAGCTTGTGCTGCCCCCATCCGAGGACCCCCTCCCCCTGAAGAGCCTGTGCTGCCCCCATTCGAGCACCCTCTCCCCCAGAGAGCCTGTGCTGCCCCCTCCCCCCTGAAGAGCCTGTGCTGCCCCCATTCGAGCTCCCCCTCCCCCTGAAGAGCCTGTGCTGCCCCCATTCGAGCTCCCCCACCCCCGGAGAGCCTGTGCTGCCCCCGTCAGAGGACCCCCTCCCGAGGGCACATTATTGGGTCTCCTCAAGTGCAATATTAAAATACAGGGGTCTCTCCGTTCAGGCAGTGCATGCTGGGATGCCCTGACCTCTGGGTCAGTACAAGGCTGCACAGGATTATGGGCAACATTAAATCTACAAATATAACGGGAATCAAAAGTAAAAAAAAAAAAACAAACACAAAAGACCTGAAATAATCAAAAATATAATAATATAAAAAGTTCCAACACAGAGTCACGGAGCGGCCAGGGATTATCCAGAACCTGCCCTATAGGTGTCCTCGTGGTCAGACGTTCCCTGCCCCGTAGTGGGATCAGCCCTCATTGTCAGGCGTTCTTGGCCCCTCAGTGGGGTCAGTTACACAGGATCAGTACTTTGTATTTGGGCAGGAGGCAGAGACCTCAGAGGCTGCAGCTCAGGGGCGAGAGCAGAAAGTCGCCGCTATACGAGCACTAGAGGGTGGTTCTGGATACGCGGTGGCGGGTGTGAAGCGGCGGCGGTGACCCCGTTACCTGTCTGTGCTCCACTCTCCACAGAACTCTGTCCAGACACTTCAGGGATAAAGAAAGGTGTGATCAGCGTCATGAAATATTCACACCTCACCTGCCGCTCTCATGTGATTGTATAGGGGCGGGATGGCAGGGGATGGGCTGACGGCCAGGGCAGTAACCCTGGGAGGGAGAGAATATAGTGTGCCGTCTTCTGACAAGTAAAAGCCTGGTCGTCTGTCCCTGGGAAAGCTGGGTCACTAATACAGCCCACGCTGCCTCTGACCGACCAGCACCTGTTCAGTAATCAGATGGCTGGGTCACCATTCCCGCCCATCACCCAGCTTTCCCTGAATGGTGAACCATCACCCTCTGTATACCACAAGCCAGCCATTAACGTTGTGGGCAAGCGGGTGATGAACCCTCCAACTACCCGAATGGTGGACATATTACTCGTCACCCAGCTTTGCAGCTCCCAGAAAGGACGGTCATCCCAAATCCTTACACCTCATAACTGAAGATTAGCTGCACACCCTACAAGATTGCCACCTGGCAGCCATATTGGTTCATGGCACCCAGCTTTCTAACAGCCCTGAATGGCTGCTATATTTCAGCAGGACTTGTTCAGGTATTAGACACGTTTCGGCAGTTTTCTGAGTCTGGAAACGTTGGGCAACAACACCTGAGGGAGAGTCACTCTCAGCCATACTGCCAGTCACCCAGCTTTCCCAATAACCTGTACTAACACCTGAATAGAAGACCATGACTTCTTGGCGGCTCAGGATAATGGGGAAAGGGGGGGCATGCAGCTCCGGACACAGTCCCATTTCAGCCGGAAAACAGGAGAAAGAACATCAGGAATTCCCTGCTGAGAAGATGAAGTGAAGAAGAGTGGGAGGGGACGTGAGGAGAGAGGCGAAATATAATGGAGCCCGGAGGAGGGGCCACAACGAGCGAGACGAAATATAATGGAGCCCGGGGGAGGAGGGGCCACAACGAGCGAGACGAAATATAATGGAGCCCGGGGAGGAGGGGCCACAACGAGCGAGACGAAATATAATGGAGCCCGGGGGAGGAGGGGCCACAAGGAGAGTGCGACGAAATATAATGGAGCCCGGGGGAGGAGGGACCACAACGAGCGAGACGAAATATAATGGAGCCCGGTGGAGGAGGGGCCACAAGGAGAGTGCGACGAAATATAATGGAGCCCGGGGGAGGAGGGACCACAACGAGCGAGACGAAATATAATGGAGCCCGGTGGAGGAGGGGCCACAAGGAGAGTGCGACGAAATATAATGGAGCCCGGGGGAGGAGGGACCACAACGAGCGAGACGAAATATAATGGAGCCCGGTGGAGGAGGGGCCACAAGGAGAGTGCGACGAAATATAATGGAGCCCGGGGCGGAGGGGCTACAAGGAAAGTTGACATAACGGAGCCCGAGGGGCAGCTGCACAGAGGAGAGAGTTAACCAGAGGCGATCGTCCTGTATTTGGGAGGTCACATCAGATATTTGATATCCACTGAGCTGCCCCTGTATCTTTAATTTCAGGCTATTCTGTGTAATGGTCACTCGTGCATTAGATTTCGGCTTTCTCCCGCCCGTCGCTCTGCACTTTATCCTCAGCGGGGTATAGATGTTATTGATTGATTGGCTATTGTATATTGTTTACACCTTATGACCCTGTCAACCTGCAACACGGGGTGGGGGCTGGTCCTATATGGGGGGGGGGGGGGACATAATCAACAAATTATATTTATAACCCGGCCTCACGCGACACCCGATATGAGGGACGAAAAGATGCAAAAACCCTGCAGCCCCCACAACATTTCCCAGAGCACAGAGCAGCCTGACCCCGGGGGTCCCTGGCCTCACTAATCCCGACTGCAGGAGATGGGGCAGGGCTCATGTTTCATGTAAGGGGCTTTATGTTACTTTGCCGCTGTATCTGTACATGGAGATCAGGAAGCTGAGGCAGAGGGGCCGTGAGCTGGATTCTGCCCAGATATGGCGCCTCCCTAGTCACTGGTCGTATCCAGTACTGCAGCTTCGGTGAACACCAGGCAGACAGGACAGGCGGCTGCTCACTCTGGTACAACACCATAGTGCTGGCAGATCTGGGCACGAGATCTGGTTCCACAGGGGCGGGAGCCACAGATTTCAGCCCTGTGCAGGCGGATGGACTGCACTCCACAATCCGCCGCCACACCCGACCTGCCTGTCATTAGAGAATTCAGACTCCGCAGCTTTATAACCAATAGCCTTATCTTCATCCCTCCCAAAACCAGAGGACAAAGGGTAACCCCCCGATCGGAGTATCGGCCATCATCTGACCAGCAGCACTCACCTTCCTTGGGCGCAGGAATCCGAGATACTGTTTTTCTTTTTGAATTCTGTAATAAAAAAAAAAAAAAAAGAGGAAAATGACGCATTAGTGACAGCGACACTTCAGCAGTAATGACCGTCCTGTACAAAGCCCTGCTGCAGCCCCCTTTACCAACACATGTCAATGAAGGGGGGGGGGGGAATGAAGGGGGGGTGAGGAACACTGGCGCACAATGCTTGCACTCTGAGGGGGAATGGGAACACTAGCGCACCCCTTGCACGCCACATACATTGTGTGTGAGTATTAATGAATCTGCTCCATAATGTGTGTGAATAAGCCTCCATTATGGTGCAGCCAGAAACCCCGATATTGGTCTGACAATGTGGAAACTGCAATCCCCAATGAGAAATCTCCATGGGTTCTCTGATTAATAAATACATTTATCATATTTATATTTACATTATTTATATTTATTATTTTTATTAATCTTTATTTCTGTAGCGCCAACATATTCCGCAGCGCTTTACAATTCAGGAGGATCATATACAAACAAGTGACAATATTTAGAGGGAAAATGCCCAGAGGCAGCTGCGGGACTGGGGAGGCCCACGCCGACACCCGTCCACGCCCACCTGTCGCAGGATATGCTGCATACAGAAAACAAGATCACAATAGCTCAGGCCCCTGTGGCCCCCACAATGAACACAACTGACCCTCATCCCCCCCCCCTTACCTGGGAAGCCAGGCTCCTCTGCGGGGGCATATTCTCCTTCACACTGGGCATCTCGTACATTGCTTCCAGTAACTCTGGGTTCATGGTCCCCACATCTGCAAATGGGATCTAAGGAAAAAAAAAAAAAAAAAAAAAAAATTTAATCTATATTTTCCCCAATCATCCAGAGGAAAAAAAAAGGAGGGAAAAAAAAGCCACAAAATCTGAGATCTAGGACTCCCCAAAACAAAAAAGTCTGGAGTCACAGGGGTGGGGTGTTCAGAGGGGTGGGTCACCCATCCCTGGGTCAGGGTCTGTACCCGCAGGACTCGAGCGCAGCCACAGGTCTGGGGGCTAATCTTAGGACCCTCCAATCATCGCAGGACATTAGAGCAGCCGGTGTCCCGTTACCTCCAGTTATTTCAGGACACAGAATCCGCCCCGAGAAGGCTCCTGCACAGGTGGCTGACAACACCGAGTACAGCAATCACCAGGACGAGAGAGGATTACAGGAGAGTGCCCATTAATGACCACATATGTATTTTTACCACCCCCACCCCCATCTGTCCAGACGACATCTACAAGTATATTCCAGCTCCGCTCCACTACCACGGAGTCCAAGGGGACCTGCATGGTGCTGTTCACACTGTGGAACCGCCATCTTTTCTACAATAATGCTGCAGTTACTCCAGTTAACCTGGGAGGTCATAAACAGTCACAACTGATCAGGAACACGAGGTTTGAAAAAAGTTAGGAGGGTGCAGAGACTGAAGCACATGACCCCTTCACGGTCTCTCTTCTGCCGCAGGGGATGTGGTGCAGGAAGCCTTCACCATTATTAGGATTTCGGGGAGGGGGGGGGGGGAGGTCACAGGTCGTGTGCAGGGGTTTGATCTGCAGTAAACTCCATTCACCCTGGGACCTCTGGATACAATGAGACGTTCACTGCAGTAGCACGCACGCTCCCTGGGGACAGAGAGCGCTCAGTACAGACGGCTGCACCCCCATATGTTTGCCACCAGCACACGCACCTCCTTTGCTTTACCCGTGCTGCCTTCTTTCCATTCTACGTGCACAGACAGCCGCTCCGGGTCCACGGCCGTGATGTTTGCGCTGTGAACGGCCCCTAAAATACAGAAGAGACATCAGCGACAAAAGTAGAACCGGCGATCCCAGGAAACCCTCGTCCATGGCACACAGTGGACGGGCAGACAGGTCCCAGGACTGGCGACCAGGGGGGAACCGGCGACTTCTGCTGCCCGGGAAGACCCTCTAAAGAGTTCACATGGGTCCTCCCTTCGTGCAGCTGCAGGGGAGAGCCTCCCATAGATTTCTGAGGACTTATAACTCAGGGGTCACATGTCCAGTGTAGACACACACACCCACACCTATGTAAGATCACTGGAACGTCATAGGTGGATCCCGGACATGTGACCTCGGCCTGCACCTTTACAGGGTCTGCATTAGGCTGCTTTCACACATCCATTTTTTCCTGTACAGCAAAATCCGGCACTTTGCAGAAAAACCGCAACCGGGTTTTTTTTTGCCGCCGGTTGTGGTTTTTTTGCATAGACTTATTGTGCCGCATGGACTTGCGTTCGGTCCGTTTTTTGCCGCATACAGCAGATTTAGCCGATGCGGCGGCCGGATGGAACGTCACCTGGCACGTTTTTTTTGTCTGTTTGTCTGGCAAAAAAACCCCACATCGCATCCGGAGTTTTTCCACTGCGCATGCTCAGTGGCCTGCCGCAAGCGGCAAAAAACAGACGGGCCGCATGTCAAAAACTTATGCAAAGGATGCGGTATTGTTGCCGCCTCCGTTGCATAGGTTTTAGAGCCGGATTGGCTGGCTCTGCTAAAACCGGAGGAGGTGTGAAAGCAGCTTTACCCAATACTGGCCCAATTACCCAATACGGGCTGTGGCCCGTAACGTAGGGCCTCTCCTCTGGTGACCGACTACATATTCTGCACACAAAGACTTTGTGACCAGTGGACGGGGACGTTCTGTTAGTATCTGAAACAACCCGCCCCGGATATACACGGATTTCAGAGGCAGCCAGAGAACGGAGGTCCACAGTCTGCTCCTGAGGGTCATCCAAACCAATAATTGTAAGAACGATCAGTAATGCAAGAAGAAGATGAGCCGCCGCCATTACACCGGGAGGGGTAATAACAGCACCCCTGGCTCCAGTGTATGAATTAGGGCAAGAGCCGGGGGGGGGGGGGAATAAGAGGCCGCTGGTCACAGCAGGAGCCGGGGGTCACAGTACAGCATTTATTAGGGCATGAGCCAGGGTAAGAGGTCACAGTCAGGGGGTCTGCATATCATTTTTTAGGGCAGAATCAGGCTCAGCATCTCATGTATTAGGGCAGAGCCAGGGTTAGGGGGTCACAGTCCAGCATTTACTAGGGCAGGAGCCAGGGTCAGGGGGGGGGTCTCCGTATCATTTAACAGGGCAGAATCAGGGGTCAGTCTGTCAGGGGGAGGGTCACAGTTGAGGTCAGTATCATTTAGTAGGGCAGAGCCAGGGGTCACAGTCGGGTCGGGGGTCTCCATATATCATTTCGGGGTCACAGTCGGGGCCGCAGGTTTTCGTTTATTTTTGAAGCCCCCGCACACGGCGCCACCTGTCGGAATTCAAAGAATCAGCATGTTAGTGTGACGGGTGAATCAGCCAATCAGGAAGCAGAATCGCGGCAGTCTGCCAGCGGAAAGCCAATCAACGTATAGAACGCCAGTAACAGGGGAGGGAACACGGTTTGAATGTCCCCCGCCGGTTCGGGGAGCAGGGACGGTCCCGGGCACAACTCACCGTTACTTCGCATAATCTTAATAACCAGGCCGTTCACCAGTCTGCTAGACAACAGGTCCATGACGACTCACCGACCTTGCACAGCCAACAGAAAGAAAAGAGCGGAGACGATGCGCGGAGAGCTCCGTTTGCCGATGTGCTCCTCGCCTACCACCCGTCCCGGCCTCGCCCGGTAACAGCCGTCGCCTCTACTCAGAACCGTCACCCCCGGCTTACCCGCCGCCACTTTTAAACTAAACACGCCTCCTAACTACGTCACGACGCACGGCGTCTCGTGAAAGTAAAGACAGTTAAGCGCATGCGCAGAGTGGCGCTATTGTTCTGGAGGTCAACACATAAGAGCTCTGACCCCAGTGTGCGGAAGAAGGGGGAACATCTCCTGTGTGAAGGCGATAGACCCCCACACTGCCCCCAAAAGAAAGACAGCAGAGACCCCCATCCACAGTGACCCCATAATAAGAGAGCAGTGACCTCACCCACAGTGCCCCCATAATACGGATAGCTGAGATTCCCACAATGCCTCTATAATAAAGAGAGCAGAGACCCCCAACATTGCACCTATAAGTGGGGGATCAGCCCTGCACCCTCCTGTAAACAGTGGCGCCCTCTAGTGGTGGATCAGCCCTGCAGCCTCCTGTATACAGTGGCGCCCTCTAGTGGAGGATCAGCCCTGCAGCCTCCTGTATACAGTGGCGCCCTCTAGTGGTGGATCAGCCCTGCACCCTCCTGTAAACAGTGGCGCCCTCTAGTGGAGGATCAGCCCTGCACCCTCCTGTATACAGTGGCGCCCTCTAGTGGAGGATCAGCCCTGCAGCCTCCTGTAAACAGTGGCGCCCTCTAGTGGAGGATCAGCCCTGCACCCTCCTGTATACAGTGGCGCCCTCTAGTGGAGGATCAGCCCTGCACCCTCCTGTATACAGTGGCGCCCTCTAGTGGAGGATCAGCCCTGCAGCCTCCTGTATACAGTGGCGCCCTCTAGTGGTGGATCAGCCCTGCACCCTCCTGTAAAAAGTGGCACCCTCTAGTGGAGGATCAGCCCTGCACCCTCCTGTATACAGTGGCGCCCTCTAGTGGTGGATCAGCACTGCACCCTCCTGTATACAGTGGCGCCCTCTAGTGGAGGATCAGCCCTGCACCCTCCTGTATACAGTGGCGCCCTCTAGTGGTGGATCAGCCCTGCAGCCTCCTGTATACAGTGGCGCCCTCTAGTGGAGGATCAGCCCTGCACCCTCCTGTATACAGTGGCGCCCTCTAGTGGTGGATCAGCCCTGCAGCCTCCTGTATACAGTGGCGCCCTCTAGTGGAGGATCAGCCCTGCACCCTCCTGTATACAGTGGCGCCCTCTAGTGGAGGATCAGCCCTGCAGCCTCCTGTATACAGTGGCGCCCTCTAGTGGTGGATCAGCCCTGCACCCTCCTGTAAACAGTGGCGCCCTCTAGTGGAGGATCAGCCCTGCACCCTCCTGTATACAGTGGCGCCCTCTAGTGGAGGATCAGCCCTGCACCCTCCTGTATACAGTGGCGCCCTCTAGTGGAGGATCAGCCCT
Source organism: Anomaloglossus baeobatrachus (assembly GCF_048569485.1). Classification (NCBI taxonomy): domain Eukaryota; kingdom Metazoa; phylum Chordata; class Amphibia; order Anura; family Aromobatidae; genus Anomaloglossus; species Anomaloglossus baeobatrachus. The sequence goes on along the minus strand of NC_134360.1, from coordinate 218,339,511 downwards.
GCAGCCTCCTGTATACAGTGGCGCCCTCTAGTGGTGGATCAGCCCTGCACCCTCCTGTAAAAAGTGGCACCCTCTAGTGGAGGATCAGCCCTGCACCCTCCTGTATACAGTGGCGCCCTCTAGTGGTGGATCAGCACTGCACCCTCCTGTATACAGTGGCGCCCTCTAGTGGAGGATCAGCCCTGCACCCTCCTGTATACAGTGGCGCCCTCTAGTGGTGGATCAGCCCTGCAGCCTCCTGTATACAGTGGCGCCCTCTAGTGGAGGATCAGCCCTGCACCCTCCTGTATACAGTGGCGCCCTCTAGTGGTGGATCAGCCCTGCACCCTCCTGTAAACAGTGGCGCCCTCTAGTGGAGGATCAGCCCTGCACCCTCCTGTATACAGTGGCGCCCTCTAGTGGAGGATCAGCCCTGCACCCTCCTGTATACAGTGGCGCCCTCTAGTGGAGGATCAGCCCTGCAGCCTCCTGTATACAGTGGCGCCCTCTAGTGGTGGATCAGCCCTGCACCCTCCTGTAAAAAGTGGCACCCTCTAGTGGAGGATCAGCCCTGCACCCTCCTGTATACAGTGGCGCCCTCTAGTGGTGGATCAGCACTGCACCCTCCTGTATACAGTGGCGCCCTCTAGTGGAGGATCAGCCCTGCACCCTCCTGTATACAGTGGCGCCCTCTAGTGGTGGATCAGCCCTGCAGCCTCCTGTATACAGTGGCGCCCTCTAGTGGTGGATCAGACCTGCAGCTTCCTGTATACAGTGGCGCCCTCTAGTGGAGGATCAGCCCTGCTGCCTCCTGTATACAGTGGCGCCCTCTAGTGGGTGATCATTAGCCCTGCAGCCTCCTGTATACAGTGGCGCCCTCTAGTGGAGGATCAGCCCTGCAGCCTCCTGTATACAGTGGCGCCCTCTAGTGGTGGATCAGCCCTGCAGCCTCCTGTATACAGTGGCGCCCTCTAGTGGAGGATCAGCCCTGCTGCCTCCTGTATACAGTGGCACCCTCTAGTGGGTGATGATTAGCCCTGCAGCCTCCTGTATACAGTGGCGCCCTCTAGTGGAGGATCAGCCCTGCACCCTCCTGTATACAGTGGCGCCCTCTAGTGGAGGATCAGCCCTGCAGCCTCCTGTATACAGTGGCGCCCTCTAGTGGTGGATCAGCCCTGCAGCCTCCTGTATACAGTGGCGCCCTCTAGTGGTGGATCAGCCCTGCAGCCTCCTGTATACAGTGGCGCCCTCTAGTGGAGGATCAGCCCTGCAGCCTCCTGTATACAGTGGCACCCTCTAGTGGGTGATCATTAGCCCTGCAGCCTCCTGTATACAGTGGCACCCTCTAGGGGTGATCATTAGCCCTGCAGCCTCTTGTATACAGTGGCGCCCTCTAGTGGGTGATCATTAGCCCTGCAGCCTCTTGTATACAGTGGCACCCTCTAGGGGTGATCATTAGCCCTGCAGCCTCTTGTATACAGTGGCGCCCTCTAGTGGGTGATCATTAGCCCTGCAGCCTCCTGTATACAGTGGCGCCCTCTAGTGGTGGATCAGCCCTGCAGCCTCTTGTATACAGTGGCGCCCTCTAGTGGAGGATCAGCCCTGCAGCCTCCTGTATACAGTGGCGCCCTCTAGTGGGTGATCAGCCCTGCTGCCTCCTGTATACAGCGGCGCCCTCTAGTGGGTGATCATTAGCCCTGCAGCCTTCTGTATACAGTGGCACCCTCTAGTGGTGGATCAGCCCTGCAGCCTCCTGTATACAGTGGCGCCCTCTAGTGGTGGATCAGACCTGCAGCTTCCTGTATACAGTGGCGCCCTCTAGTGGGGGATCAGCCCTGCACTCTCCTATATAGAGTGGCACCCTCTAGAGGGGGATCAGCCCTGCAGCCTTCTGTATACAGTGGCGCCCTCTAGTGGGTGATCAGCCCTGCTGCCTCCTGTATACAGCAGCGCCCTCTAGTGGGTGATCATTAGCCCTGCAGCCTCCTGTATACAGTGGCGCCCTCTAGTGGAGGATCAGCCCTGCAGCCTCCTGTATACAGTGGCACCCTCTAGTGGGTGATCATTAGCCCTGCAGCCTCCTGTATACAGTGGCACCCTCTAGGGGTGATCATTAGCCCTGCAGCCTCTTGTATACAGTGGCACCCTCTAGGGGTGATCATTAGCCCTGCAGCCTCTTGTATACAGTGGCGCCCTCTAGTGGGTGATCATTAGCCCTGCAGCCTCCTGTATACAGTGGCGCCCTCTAGTGGTGGATCAGCCCTGCAGCCTCTTGTATACAGTGGCGCCCTCTAGTGGAGGATCAGCCCTGCAGCCTCCTGTATACAGTGGCGCCCTCTAGTGGGTGATCAGCCCTGCTGCCTCCTGTATACAGCGGCGCCCTCTAGTGGGTGATCATTAGCCCTGCAGCCTTCTGTATACAGTGGCACCCTCTAGTGGTGGATCAGCCCTGCAGCCTCCTGTATACAGTGGCGCCCTCTAGTGGTGGATCAGACCTGCAGCTTCCTGTATACAGTGGCGCCCTCTAGTGGGGGATCAGCCCTGCACTCTCCTATATAGAGTGGCACCCTCTAGAGGGGGATCAGCCCTGCAGCCTTCTGTATACAGTGGCGCCCTCTAGTGGGTGATCAGCCCTGCTGCCTCCTGTATACAGCAGCGCCCTCTAGTGGGTGATCATTAGCCCTGCAGCCTTCTGTATACAGTGGCGCCCTCTAGTGGAGGATCAGCCCTGCAGCCTCCTGTATACAGTGGCACCCTCTAGTGGGTGATCATTAGCCCTGCAGCCTCCTGTATACAGTGGCACCCTCTAGGGGTGATCATTAGCCCTGCAGCCTCTTGTATACAGTGGCGCCCTCTAGTGGAGGATCAGCCCTGCAGCCTCCTGTATACAGTGGCGCCCTCTAGTGGGTGATCAGCCCTGCTGCCTCCTGTATACAGCGGCGCCCTCTAGTGGGTGATCATTAGCCCTGCAGCCTTCTGTATACAGTGGCGCCCTCTAGTGGAGGATCAGCCCTGCAGCCTCCTGTATACAGTGGCACCCTCTAGTGGGTGATCATTAGCCCTGCAGCCTCCTGTATACAGTGGCACCCTCTAGTGGGTGATCATTAGCCCTGCAGCCTCCTGTATACAGTGGCGCCCTCTAGTGGAGGATCAGCCCTGCAGCCTCCTGTATACAGTGGCGCCCTCTAGTGGTGGATCAGCCCTGCAGCCTCCTGTATACAGTGGCACCCTCTAGTGGGTGATCATTAGCCCTGCAGCCTCCTGTATACAGTGGCGCCCTCTAGTGGAGGATCAGCCCTGCAGCCTCCTGTATACAGTGGCGCCCTCTAGTGGTGGATCAGCCCTGCACCCTCCTGTATACAGTGGCGCCCTCTAGTGGTGGATCAGCCCTGCACCCCCCTGTATACAGTGGCGCCCTCTAGTGGTGGATCAGCCCTGCAGCCTCCTGTATACAGTGGCGCCCTCTAGTGGTGGATCAGCCCTGCAGCCTCCTGTATACAGTGGCGCCCTCTAGTGGTGGATCAGACCTGCAGCTTCCTGTATACAGTGGCGCCCTCTAGTGGAGGATCAGCCCTGCTGCCTCCTGTATACAGTGGCGCCCTCTAGTGGGTGATCATTAGCCCTGCAGCCTCCTGTATACAGTGGCGCCCTCTAGTGGAGGATCAGCCCTGCAGCCTCCTGTATACAGTGGCGCCCTCTAGTGGTGGATCAGCCCTGCAGCCTCCTGTATACAGTGGCGCCCTCTAGTGGAGGATCAGCCCTGCTGCCTCCTGTATACAGTGGCACCCTCTAGTGGGTGATGATTAGCCCTGCAGCCTCCTGTATACAGTGGCGCCCTCTAGTGGAGGATCAGCCCTGCAGCCTCCTGTATACAGTGGCGCCCTCTAGTGGTGGATCAGCCCTGCACCCCTGTATACAGTGGCGCCCTCTAGTGGTGGATCAGCCCTGCAGCCTCCTGTATACAGTGGCCCCCTCTAGTGGTGGATCAGCCCTGCACCCTCCTGTATACAGTGGCGCCCTCTAGTGGTGGATCAGCCCTGCACCCCTGTATACAGTGGCGCCCTCTAGTGGTGGATCAGCCCTGCAGCCTCCTGTATACAGTGGCCCCCTCTAGTGGTGGATCAGCCCTGCACCCTCCTGTATACAGTGGCGCCCTCTAGTGGAGGATCAGCCCTGCAGCCTCCTGTATACAGTGGCGCCCTCTAGTGGTGGATCAGCCCTGCACCCTCCTGTATACAGTGGCGCCCTCTAGTGGTGGATCAGCCCTGCACCCTCCTGTATACAGTGGCGCCCTCTAGTGGAGGATCAGCCCTGGACCCTCCTGTATACAGTGGCGCCCTCTAGTGGAGGATCAGCCCTGCAGCCTCCTGTATACAGTGGCGCCCTCTAGTGGTGGATCAGCCCTGCAGCCTCCTGTATACAGTGGCGCCCTCTAGTGGAGGATCAGCCCTGCAGCCTCCTGTATACAGTGGCGCCCTCTAGTGGAGGATCAGCCCTGCAGCCTCCTGTACACAGTAGCGCCCTCTAGTGGGAGATCAGCGTTGCACCCTCCTGTATACAGTGGCGCCCTCTAGTGGGTGATCATTAGCCCTGCAGCCTTCTGTATACAGTAGCGCCCTCTAGTGGTGATCATTAGCCCTGCAGCCTCCTGTATACAGTGGCGCCCTCTAGTGGAGGATCAGCCCTGCACCCTCCTGTATACAGTGGCGCCCTCTAGTGGAGGATCAGCCCTGCAGTCTCCTGTATACAGTGGTGCCCTCTAGTGGTGGATCAGCCCTGCAGCCTCCTGTATACAGTGGCGCCCTCTAGTGGTGGATCAGCCCTGCACCCTCCTGTATACAGTGGCGCCCTCTAGTGGGGGATCAGCCCTGCAGCCTCCTGTATACAGTGGCGCCCTCTAGTGGGGGATCAGCCCTGCAGCCTCCTGTATACAGTGGCGCCCTTTAGTGGGTGATCATTAGCCCTACAGCCTCCTGTATACAGTGGCACCCTCTAGTGGAGGATCAGCCCTGCAGCCTCCTGTATACAGTGGCGCCCTCTAGTGGGTGATCATTAGCCCTGCAGCCTTCTGTATACAGTGGCGCCCTTTAGTGGAGGATCAGCCCTGCAGCCTCCTGTATACAGTGGCGCCCTCTAGTGGAGGATCAGCCCTGCAGCCTCCTGTATACAGTGGCGCCCTCTAGTGGGTGATCAGCCCTGCTGCCTCCTGTATACAGCGGCGCCCTCTAGTGGGTGATCATTAGCCCTGCAGCCTCCTGTATACAGTGGCGCCCTCTAGTGGGTGATCATTAGCCCTGCAGCCTCCTGTATACAGTGGCGCCCTCTAGTGGGTGATCATTAGCCCTGCAGCCTCCTGTATACAGTAGCGCCCTCTAGTGGGTGATCATTAGCCCTGCAGCCTCCTGTATACAGTGGCGCCCTTTAGTGGGTGATCATTAGCCCTGCAGCCTCCTGTATACAGTGGCACCCTCTAGTGGAGGATCAGCCCTGCAGCCTCCTGTATACAGTGGCGCCCTCTAGTGGGTGATCATTAGCCCTGCAGCCTCCTGTATACAGTGGCGCCCTCTAGTGGAGGATCAGCCCTGCTGCCTCCTGTATACAGCGGCGCCCTCTAGTGGGTGATCATTAGCCCTGCAGCCTCCTGTATACAGTGGCGCCCTCTAGTGGGTGATCATTAGCCCTGCAGCCTCCTGTAAACAGTGGCGCCCTCTAGTGGGTGATCATTAGCCCTGCAGCCTCCTGTATACAGTGGCGCCCTCTAGTGGTGGATCAGCCCTGCAGCCTCCTGTATACAGTGGCGCCCTCTAGTGGAGGATCAGCCCTGCAGCCTCCTGTATACAGCGGCGCCCTCTAGTGGTGGATTAGCCCTGCTGCCTCCTGTATACAGTGGCGCCCTCTAGTGGAGGATCAGCCCTGCAGCCTCCTGTATACAGCGGCGCCCTCTAGTGGTGGATTAGCTCTGCAGCCTCCTGTATACAGTGGCGCCCTTTAGTGGGTGATCATTAGCCCTGCAGCCTCCTGTATACAGTGGCACCCTCTAGTGGAGGATCAGCCCTGCAGCCTCCTGTATACAGTGGCGCCCTCTAGTGGGTGATCATTAGCCCTGCAGCCTCCTGTATACAGTGGCGCCCTCTAGTGGAGGATCAGCCCTGCTGCCTCCTGTATACAGCGGCGCCCTCTAGTGGGTGATCATTAGCCCTGCAGCCTCCTGTATACAGTGGCGCCCTCTAGTGGGTGATCATTAGCCCTGCAGCCTCCTGTAAACAGTGGCGCCCTCTAGTGGGTGATCATTAGCCCTGCAGCCTCCTGTATACAGTGGCGCCCTCTAGTGGTGGATCAGCCCTGCAGCCTCCTGTATACAGTGGCGCCCTCTAGTGGAGGATCAGCCCTGCAGCCTCCTGTATACAGCGGCGCCCTCTAGTGGTGGATTAGCCCTGCTGCCTCCTGTATACAGTGGCGCCCTCTAGTGGAGGATCAGCCCTGCAGCCTCCTGTATACAGCGGCGCCCTCTAGTGGTGGATTAGCTCTGCAGCCTCCTGTATACAGTGGCGCCCTCTAGTGGGTGATCATTAGCCCTGCAGCCTCCTGTATACAGTGACGCCCTCTAGTGGAGGATCAGCCCTGCAGCCTCCTGTATACAGTGGCGCCCTCTAGTGGGTGATCATTAGCCCTGCAGCCTCCTGTATACAGTGACGCCCTCTAGTGGAGGATCAGCTCTGCAGCCTCCTGTATACAGTGGCGCCCTCTAGTGGTGGATCAGCTCTGCAGCCTCCTGTAAACAGTGGCGCCCTCTAGTGGGTGATCATTAGCCCTGCAGCCTCCTGTATACAGTAGCGCCCTCTGGATGATCGGCGCTGCAGTTGCATACACGACACTGGCGCCCTCTATTGGGGAATAACACTGCAGCTACATGTAAATGACCCCTCTTGCAGGTTATAGCTATACTGTTATTTCTATTATTCACCAGTGCAGGAGCCCAGCGAGCGCTGGGCATCAAAAAATTGAGTGAAACTCATAATTGTTCCTCTCCACGGAAATCTTTAGTAAAAGGCGAAAGATTTATTCGATCTGAAGAGAAACCAGAGTATGCACATAGCTGTCTCCAGCCCTGGACCGGCTGCGGGGCGTCCCCTTATACATCATGGCGACATAGTATTATTATTGTGTGGAGCGCACGAGCCACTAGCGCCGCATTCTGCTCTGATGTAAAACAAATTTCAAGTATGCTAAGAATAAAGTACAAAAGAGATCAAAGCGACATCACAAAACGAGGCATCATGGGTATATGTAAATGAAGGCTCGGGGGAGGAGTCAAAACTTTTCTGCGGCTATGGGCTGCTGTTAGTATGACGTCATGTGATCACGTGTCTCTGCGGTCACCTGCTACTGGAGGACTGAGAAGCTACTGATGATCCACGTGACTATGCGAGGGGGCGGGGCATAGAGTTGACGGGGCGTGTACTGTAATCAGGGAGAGAGAGAGGACACTATTCTGAGCGGGTGAGGACATTGGGTATATACAGAGCAGGGGACACGGAGCGTATACTGAGCGGGCATATACAGAGCAGGGGACACGGGGCGTATACTGAGCGGGCATATACAGAGCAGGGGACACGGAGCGTATACTGAGCGGGCATATACAGAGCAGGGGACACGGGGCGTATACTGAGCGGGCATATACAGAGCAGGGGACACGGAGCGTATACTGAGCGGGCATATACAGAGCAGGGGACACGGGGCGTATACTGAGCGGGCATATACAGAGCAGGGGACACGGGGCGTATACTGAGCGGGCATATACAGAGCAGGGGACACGGGGCGTATACTGAGCGGGGGACACGGGGCGTATACTGAGCAGGGGACACGGGGCGTATACTGAGCAGGGGGCACTGGACGTATACTGAGCGGGCAGCGGGGGGCACTGGACGTATACTGAGCAGGGGACACGGGGCGTATACTGAGCGGGGGACACGGGGCGTATACTGAGCAGGGGGCACTGGGCGTATACTGAGCAGGGGACACGGGGCGTATACTGAGCAGGGGACACGGGGCGTATACTGAGCGGGGGACACGGGGCGTATACTGAGCGGGGGACACGGGGCGTATACTGAGCGGGGGACACGGGGCGTATACTGAGCAGGGGACACGGGGCGTATACTGAGCGGGGGACACGGGGCGTATACTGAGCAGGGGGCACTGGACGTATACTGAGCAGGGGACACGGGGCGTATACTGAGCAGGGGGCACGGGGCGTATACTGAGCAGGGGGCACTGGGCGTATACTGAGCAGGGGGCACGGGGCGTATACTGAGCAGGGGACACGGGGCGTATACTGAGCAGGGGGCACGGGGCGTATACTGAGCAGGGGGCACGGGGCGTATACTGAGCAGGGGGCACGGGGCGTATACTGAGCAGGGGACACGGGGCGTATACTGAGCAGGGGGCACGGGGCGTATACTGAGCAGGGGACACGGGGCGTATACTGAGCGGGCATATACAGAGCAGGGGACACGGGGCGTATACTGAGCAGGGGGCACTGGGCGTATACTGAGCAGGGGGCACGGGGCGTATACTGAGCGGGGGGCACTGGACGTATACTGAGCAGGGGACACGGGGCGTATACTGAGCAGGGGACACGGGGCGTATACTGAGCAGGGGGCACTGGGCGTATACTGAGCAGGGGGCACTGGACGTATACTGAGCAGGGGACACGGGGCGTATACTGAGCAGGGGACACGGGGCGTATACTGAGCAGGGGGCACTGGACGTATACTGAGCGGGGGACACGGGGCGTATACTGAGCAGGGGACACTGGACGTATACTGAGCAGGGGGCACTGGGCGTATACTGAGCAGGGGACACGGGGCGTATACTGAGCAGGGGGCACTGGACGTATACTGAGCAGGGGGCACGGGGCGTATACTGAGCAGGGGACACGGGGCGTATACTGAGCAGGGGGCACTGGACGTATACTGAGCAGGGGACACGGGGCGTATACTGAGCAGGGGACACTGGACGTATACTGAGCAGGGGACACGGGGCGTATACTGAGCAGGGGACACTGGACGTATACTGAGCAGGGGACACGGGGCGTATACTGAGCAGGGGGCACTGGACGTATACTGAGCAGGGGACACGGGGCGTATACTGAGCAGGGGACACTGGACGTATACTGAGCAGGGGACACTGGACGTTTACTGAGCAGGGGACACGGGGCGTATACTGAGCAGGGGACACGGGGCGTATACTGAGCAGGGGACACTGGACGTTTACTGACCAGGGGACACGGGGCGTATACTGAGCGGGGGACACTGGACGTATACTGAGAAGGGGACACTGGACGTATACTGAGCAGGGGACACTGGGCATATACTGAGCAGGGGACACTGGACGTATACTGAGCAGGGGACTCGGCGCATATACTGAGCAGGGGGCGCGGACATTGGTTATATACTGAGCAGGGGACACTGGACGTATACTGAGCAGGGGACACTGGACGTATACTGAGCGGGGGACTCGGGGCATATACTGAGTGGGCATATACTGAGCGGGGGACACTGGGCGTATACTGAGCAGGGGACACGGGGCATATACTGAGTGGGCATATACTGAGCGGGGGACACTGGGCGTATACTGAGCAGGGGACTCGGGGCATATACTGAGTGGGGGACACGGGGCGTATACTGAGTAGGCATATACTGAGCGGGGGACACGGGGCTGAGTGGGCATATACTGAGCGGGGGACACTGGGCGTATACTGAGCAGGGGACACTGGGCGTATACTGAGCAGGGGACACTGGACGTATACTGAGCAGGGGACTCGGGGCATATACTGAGTGGGGGACACGGGGCGTATACTGAGTGGGCATATACTGAGCGGGGGACACGGGGCGTATACTGAGTGGGCATATACTGAGCGGGGGACACGGGGCGTATACTGAGCGGGGGACACAGGGCGTATACTGAGTGGGCATATACTGAGTGGGAGACACAGGGCGTATACTGAGTGGGTGACAGTGGGCGTATACTGAGCGGGTGACAGTGGGCATATACTGAGCGGGGAACACAGGGCATATACTGAGTGGGAGTCACAGGGCGTATACTGAGTGGGAGACACGGCGTATACTGAGAGGGGAACACAAGGCGTATACTGAGCGGGCGACAGTGGGCATATACTGAGTGGGGGGGGGCACAGGGCGTATGCTGAACAGATTGGACACGAGGCATATACTGATACTGAGCAGAGGAGACTGGGCATATACTGAGTGGAAGACACAGGGCGTATACTGAGTGGGAGACACAGGGCGTATACTGAGTGGGAGACACAGGGCGTATACTGAGTGGGAGACACAGGGCGTATACTGAGTGGGAGACACAGGGCGTATACTGAGTGGGAGACACAGGGCGTATACTGAGTGGGAGACACAGGGCGTATACTGAGCGGGGAACACAAGGCGTATACTGAGAGGGCGACAGTGGGCATATACTGAGCGGGGGGGGCACAGGGCGTATGCTGAACAGATTGGACACGAGGCATATACTGATACTGAGCGGAGGACACTGGGCATATACTGAGCTGGTGACACGGGGCACAAAATGAGGGGGGACACGGGGCGTATACTGAGTGGGAGACACAGGGCTTATACTGAGCGGGTGACACAGGGCAAGGTTTTCTTAGTTGGCTTTAATGGGGTCCGGTCCTGTGGAGCTCGGAGGTCATTAGTGGTCGGTTCTGGTTAATTTCATGTTCTTTGGTCAGAGTCGCGTCTCTCCGTCCTGACCACCGCTGGTAATGGTCGGGGCCGACTATTCGCAGACTTCTTGCTTCTCCTTCCTACACGGGATGACGCAGCAGTCGGAGTTAACAAAGTAATAAGTCCCCAGTTTACTTTATCTGAAAGGGGGTTCTCCAGCAATGTGATAAAAATGGGCCCCGTTACATATTTCAGACTGCAGCTCTGGAGTTGACTGGAGGATAAGACCTGATGTAACAATAGAATAGTGACTGCAGCTCTGGAGGTGACTGGAGGATATGACACGATGTAATGGTGGAATAGTGACTGCAGCTCTGGAGGTGACTGGAGGATAAGACACGATGTAACGGCAGAATAGTGACTGCAGCTCTGGAGGGGACAGGAGGATAAGACACGATGTAACGGCAGAATAGTGACTGCAGCTCTGGAGGTGACTGGAGGATATGACACAATGTAACGGCAGAATAGTGACTGCAGCTCTGGAGGTGACTGGAGGATATGACACGATGTAACGGCGGAATAGTGACTGCAGCTCTGGAGGTGACTGGAGGATAAGACACGATGTAACGGCAGAATAGTGACTGCAGCTCTGGAGGTGACAGGAGGATAAGACACGATGTAACGGCAGAATAGTGACTGCAGCTCTGGAGGTGACAGGAGGATAAGACACGATGTAACGGCAGAATAGTGACTGCAGCTCTGGAGGTGACTGGAGGATAAGACACGATGTAACGGCAGAATAGTGACTGCAGCTCTGGAGGTGACTGGAGGATATGACACGATGTAACGGCAGAATAGTGACTGCAGCTCTGGAGGTGACAGGAGGATATGACACGATGTAACGGCAGAATAGTGACTGCAGCTCTGGAGGTGACAGGAGGATAAGACGCGATGTAACGGCAGAATAGTGACTGCAGCTCTGTATGTGACTGGAGGATAAGACACGATGTAACGGCAGAATAGTGACTGCAGCTCTGGAGGTGATTGGAGTATAAGACACAATGTAACGGCAGAACAGTGACTGCAGCTCTGGAGGTGACTGGAGGATAAGACATACTGTAAAGGACAGATTTCCCAGTGACATGTCTTTTCCCAGAGCTGCAGCTTCCATACTTGCAGTGTTACAGGAGGTTCTGCAGCAGCTGCACGATAGAGAAATGCAGGTGTCTGCAGTATGACAGGAAGACTATAGAAATGTGCTGAGGTCGCACCGCTGCTCGCTTCGCCTCTTTATTGTGCACAGTATATACAGGTTGTCATTAATACATCGGATTTCCCAGTCTTGGACCCGCCGCCTCCTGACTTCCTCCATGTTGCAGTTTCTTCAGGCCGGTCACTCTATCACGTCCTTTACTGCAAAAAAAAACAACATATATAACATGTCAGGATTATCTGCCGATCGCTCGCTGGCAGATGGGGTTGGATTGTCAGCAGAGCTGAACCAATGTCTGGATCTGCCCATGGTCTGCAGATAAAGATCTGGTGTCCCGGGGTTGGGATCAGGGCGGCTGCTCCGGTACTCACCTCCGGGGATGTTCACCTGGTTGGACACCAGAACATCCACTTGTATCGGATCCAACTTCATGTACAACATGTCGGCGTTTTCCTGCAGGGACACAATATGACTGATGTGACACTGCCGGTGGGTGGCATTTCTGGGGTGCAGTATTAGGGGTTCATACAGCTCAGATCTGACAGAATGTGGACGACAACCGTAACCAGCCGGCGGCTGTGTCTGCGGCGGTGTGTGATGCAGCAGAGTGCAGAAGTTGCGCTGTATATACAGACAGGGGATGTAGTGCTGGTACCACCCTCCACCGGTCACTGTCCCCTGCAGTGTGGAGCCGCACATCGGTAGGACAATGGCGGTGATGGCTGGTGTTGTGTGTCCTCAGACGCGGGCACTGTCAGGCGGCTTTACACGTCTGATTTTTGGTTCATTATCTACTATTTTTACAGACTTGGACTCATGATAATCCATTTGGCTTCATAAACGACTTTTTTTTTGTCTTTTTTGGACTTATGGCAAAAACAAAAAACGGAGACATATTTTAGCATGTTCTGTGTTATAATGAAGATTGCCAGAACGAGGCTGTGTCCCTGTAAAAAATGGCCGTCACCCGCGAGCTGCCGGTACAGTAATGCGGGTAATGGTCAAGAGAAGAGGGTGGGTTTCATATGTAATAAACGGATGCAACGAGAATGTAAAAACTGACACGGACTAAAGGGCCCGTTACACGCGTCGATTTATTGTGCGTTCGCATGTGCGATCGTACCCGCCCCCATCGTTTGTGCGTTACGGGCAATTTGTTGCCCGTGTCGCACAAAGTCGGTCACCCCTGTCACACGTACTCACCTCCCGAACGACGTCGCTGTGGGCAGCGAACATCCTCTTCCTGAAGGGGGAGGAACGTTCGGCGTCACCACGACGTCACTAAGCGGCCGGCCAATACAAGCGGAGGGGCGGAGATGAGCGGGACGTAACATCCCGCCCACCTACTTCCTTCCGCATTGCCGGCGGGACGCAGGTAAGCTGCAGTTCATCGTTCCCGGGGTGTCACCCGGAGTGATGTGTGCTGCCTCAGGAACAATGAACAACTGGAGCACAGAAGGACGATCGATTTTTTTGAAAATGAGCGACGTGTCAACGAGCAACGATAAGGTGAGTATTTTTGCTCGTTCACAGTCGCTCGTAGCTGTCACACGCTACGATATGTCTAACGATGCCGGATGTGCGTCACCAACGACGTGACCCCGACGACATATTGCCCGATCTATCGTAGCGTGTAACGGGCCCTTTAGAATGGGTGCAGCGCAGTGAGAACGCACGGACGACAAAACGCACGGACTGCTCACCGACGACAAAACGCACGGACTGCTCACCGCCGACAAAACGCACGGACTGCTCACCGACGACAAAATGCACGGACTGCTCACCGACGACAAAACGCACGGATTGCTCACCGACGACAAAATGCACGGACTGCTCACCGACGACAAAACGCACGGATTGCTCACCGACGACAAAATGCACGGACTGCTCACTGACGACAAAACGCACGGACGACAAAACGCATAATGACAACATGCACGGACCGCTCACTGACGAGAAACCGCATGGACCTCTCACTGATGAGAAAACGCACGGACTGCTCACCGACGACAAAACGCACGGACCGCTCACAGACGACAAAACGCATGGACCGCTCACCGACGACAAAATGCACAGACCACTCATTGATGAGAAAACGCACGGACAGCTCACTGACAACAAAACGCATTGACCGCTCACCAACAACAAAACGCAAGGACCGCTCACTGACGAGATAATGCATGGACCGCTCATTGATGAGAAAACGCACGGATCGTTCACTGATAAAAAAACGGATGTGTGAAAGTGTGATTAATGGTCCCCGTCTGACGTAACCGCGCCGATTCCCCACTTTTAGGGCTCATTCAGACCCGAGTACGGTGCAATAAACTCGGATGTTATTCGCGATCACTGCTCAGGTGAGGGATGTGTCACTGGCAGAGTGTCCGTGTGCAGAGATCGCAGCGCGCTGCGGATACCCAAATGTCACCGAGTCTACGGCTGCGCAAAAATATCGGATCCCACTCGAATTATCCTCACAGATTCCTGCAGTCGGTATCTGCACTCAGGATATATTGTATTCACTGATGTCTAAATGCAGAAGACGGAGGAGGGAATCGTCGCGTTTCTCTGAATGAAAATCAGATAATTTTTCTTGCAGTCGTCTGAAGCCAGAACCCAGCATCGCCCGAGTCTGAGGGTCACACGCAGGTTTGGGTTTTTTTTTTGAGGGGGTTAAATATGAGTTTGTAACATGCGCCTTCTCAGGAAAGTTTTTGAAGGAATTCTTCATCTCCTGCAGTTATATTTTTGCAGTTTTGCTTCCTGACGCGCTGTTACAACCTTCTGATTGCTCAGCTCTGCTCTAAACTAAGCACTGTCCAAAGTGCGGTCCGCGGGCCACATCTGACTATTCCACTCCCACTCACGGCCCAAGATGACGAAAGGCTGAAAACAGTGGACCACACTGTGCCCTCCGCCACAGCCCATCTGCCACCACTGCTGCCCTCCACCCGAGGTCACCACTCTGCATCCACAGAATGTAGACAGTGGTGATCACATCAATGGCGGAGGGGCCGCTGGCTCCATCTTCCACCAATCAACATGAAGCACAGCAGACGCGATGATGTCACATTGTGTGCTGTGCGGAGCATCAGAGGCCGGAGCAGAGCGACATGGGGACGGGAGCAAGGGGAGTGTGTGGGGTGTTATTTATTCTTTATTCATTTTTATGTGATGTTTGCATGTAAATAGGGGGCTAATGTGTGGGCTCAATGTATATAGGAGGATGTATGGGGCTTATACTGTATAAACAGGGCTATGTGGGGGCTCATACTGTATATAGGGGGCTTTGTTTGGGCTCAATGTATATAGGAGGATGTATGGGGGCTTATACTGTATAAACGGCTATGTGGGGGCTCACACTGTATATAGGAGGCTATGTGGGGTCTCACACTGTATATAGGGGAGGCTGTGGGGACTCCTGTATATAAAGGGGCTATGTAGGGGCTCATAACATATATAGAGGGGCTATATGGGGGCGCACACTGCATATAGAGGAGGTTGTGTGGGGGCTCCTTCTGTATATAGAGGGGCTATATGGGGGCGCACACTGCATATAGAGGAGGTTGTGTGGGGGCTCCTTCTGTATATAGAGGGGCTATATGGGGGCTCATACTGTATATAGGGGAGGTTGTGTGGGGGCTCCTGTATATAGAGGAGCTATGTGAGGGCTCGTACCATATATAGAGGGGCTCTATGGGGGCGCACACTGCATATAGGGGAGGTTGTGTGGGGGCTCCTTCTGTATATAGAGGGGTGTCAGCATACTTCATTCTACTCAATATTAAGTGATACAATATAAAATAATTATAATGACTATATTAATATAGAGCAGAATTAGTTTCAGGCTTTTGGGTTGTCCCTTCACACCAGTCATGGTGCCTCATATGGTCCTTCGAGAAAATGTCTTGCCCACCCCCCGTGATTTAGAGCGTTTTCCATGAGGCGCCTCTGAGAGACGTGACTTTTTCCTCCAGTAGACTATAGACTTCAATGTGCAGCCCCAGAGGAGCAGAACCCCCATCTTACCATTAGCATCTGGAAGAGCTTCTCCCCAATGGCGAGCCTCACTTGTTCCTCCACAACCGGGGACACAGATGCAAAGTACTGAAAAGTGGGAGAGAATCAGCGATAGACCGGATCGGTGAATGACGGCAGCCGGTCAGACGACACTTAATAAGCGCACGTGGAGTGTGAGTCCCGGCGTGACGGGAAACAAGAAGCTCCATAAATTGATGCTCCACTCACATCCAGACATCAGGATCAGTGGAGGGAGTGCTGGGGTGTCCGTATATTCTGGGGGTCTCACCTGCACCGCCAGGCTGGCCTGCCTCTGACTCTCCGTGTGATCCATGTTCCCCATGACGTACAACAGGTGATGTATAACCCTCAGCCGGATCATCTGGTCACACAGCTCGGAGGACTCCCGCGCCAACATCCTGGAGGTAGAGGGTCCGGTCACAGAACCAACATGGAGGAGACATCACACACTGCACACCTGTTATTCCGACTAATGCCACTACAGCAGGTTTTACCACAGCCGGGAAGGGACAATGTCTCCTGTCCTCCACTTACCCTATGGCCCTGGCACAGGCCGCCTGCTGGATGAAGACTGGTAAAGGCTCTGACAAGACGGGCACGGAGGGATCTGAAGAGAAAAAGCAATGACTAAATAAAAAGAAGGGGCACACTGGGGCTATAGTGGTTCGCACTGGGGGATCCCACAGTACATAGGGCCACAGCCCTTATACCATCAATGTTACGTTGTATTCTGCACTAAAATCCAAATCAAATCCACATTGTCTACAAGTATAATGTCCGTGCTCCTGTTTAGGACGCCATGTTTTATTCTCTGCCAGTCAGGAATATGACCCCCGGCACCTTCTAAGATTTGAGGTTTCGCTCTCCCACCGTCCTTCCTTGATGGTCTCAGCAGCTTCACAAGACCCTGCAATAAATCCGCCCGAACCTCCGTCCTCATCAAGTCTTTGATCAACTGCAGAGCTGCAACAGAAGAGAAAGCGACAAGTGAGCAGAGGAAAGGAGGCAAGCGGAGAAAGGAAAGGATGCGAGTAGACAAAGGAAAAGAGGCAAGCGGAGAAAGGAAAAGAGGCGAGCGGAGAAAGGAAAAGAAGCGAGCGGAGAAAGGAAAAGAGGCGAGCGAAGAAAGGAAAAGAGGCGAGCGAAGAAAGGAAAAGAGGCAAGTGGAAGAAAGAAAAGGAGCGAGCAGAGGAAGAAAAGGGGCGAGCAGAGAAAGAAAAGGGGTGAGCAGAGAAAGGAAAGGGGCGAGCAGAGAAAGGAAAGGGGCGAGCGGAAGAAAGGAAAGGGGCGAGCGGAAGAAAGGAAAGGGGCGAGCGGAAGAAAGGAAAGGGGCGAGCGGAAGAAAGGAAAGGGGCGAGCGGAAGAAAGGAAAGGGGCGAGCGGAAGAAAGGAAAGGGGCGAGCGGAAGAAAGGAAAGGGGCGAGCGGAGAAAGGAAAGGGGCGAGCGGAGAAAGGAAAGGGGAGAGCGGAGAAAGGAAAGGGGCGAGCGGAGAAAGGAAAGGGGTGAGCAGAAGAAAGGAAAGGGGCGAGTGGAATAAAGAAAAGGGGCGAGTGGAATAATGAAAAGGGGTGAGCGGAGAAAGGAAAGGGGCGAGCGGAGAAAGGAAAGGGGCGAGTGGAGAAAGGAAAGGGGCGGGCGGAAGAAAGGAAAGGGGCGAGCGGAAGAAAGGAAAAGGGCGAGCGGAGAAGGAAAAGGGGTGAGTGGAGAAAGAAAAGGGGTGAGCAGAGGAAAGCAATGAGCAGCAACCTGGGGCGTCCAAATTCCTTAAAGAGGTTTTAACACTCAGAATGCTAAAAAACAAAGTCATGTTTAGGAACTGTTTGTATCTTTGTAATGCTAAAGCATTGATAATCAGGAAATTAAAAAAAAAAAACTTTAAAAAGGGAACCTGACAGCTGATGCGTGCACCCGATCCACAGACCGCACGTCAGATCGTGGCTTCAGGAATTCACCTGTATGATTCACTGTGGGGCGCTGCGGAGTTTCAGAGAAAAGCACAGTTTAATAGCTGCCGGGGGCCGAGTCACATGGAAGACCTCCGCTGGAGTGATAGGACCCCCTCCTCCACACACACCCCCGCAGGGGACGGTGAATGCTGACTCCGCTCCCTCCAGGAGCCCCCCAGGAATACATGGAGTTGCAATGCAGCCCAGGCCTGCCCATCCACGCTAGCCACCGCAAGCGCCCACCCTGAGGATATCAGAAAGCTCAAACACAAAGGACTGAAACACAGAAATTCTGAAAATTGCACAATAATTTTACTTTTCATGGTACAAGAAAAACCCAACAAGCTCCAAACATCAAGAAATAGTAAAAAGAAAAAACAAAACACTGCGAGATTCTGTACCCACCCCAGCCCCCAATCACTGCTAGATACTGTACCCACCCCTGCCCCCAATCACTGCGAGATTCTGGATCCACCCCTGCCCCCAAGCACTGCGAGATTCTGGATCCACCCCTGCCCCCAATCACTGCGAGATTCTGTACCCACCCCAGCCCCCAATCACTGCTAGATACTGTACCCACCCCTGCCCCCAATCACTGCGAGATTCTGGATCCACCCCTGCCCCCAATCACTGCGAGATTCTGGATCCACCCCTGCCCCCAATCACTGCGAGATTCTGTACCCACCCCAGCCCCCAATCACTGCTAGATACTGTACCCACCCCTGCCCCCAATCACTGCGAGATTCTGGATCCACCCCTGCCCCCAATCACTGCGAGATTCTGGACCCACCCCAGCCCCCAATCACTGCGAGATTGTGGACCCACCCCAGCCCCCAATCACTGCAAGATTCTGGACCCACCCCAGCCCCCAATAACTGCGAGATTCTGGACCCACCACAGCCCCCCACACAGAAGGTACAATAGTTACTATCTTCCTATTAGTCGTCCTTCACATGTCTGTGTTGCAAGGTCAGTTTTGTCCATCCTTATAATACAAAAAAGCCCCGGCACACTAAGTGAAAAGATGAAAAAAAAGGATGATGCTATAAAAACCCGTATATTTTATTCACTTGTATGTAGGCATATAGAAGCTTAGTCCAACGTTTCAACCCCACAGTGGGTCTTTCTCAAGGACAAGTAGTCTATGAAAATTACAAAGTATTATGTCTCTTAGCACCAAAATTCCTCCGCATATATTTGCAAATGTATAGTACTAGGTCTTCACGACTTTATGGAAATATTTGGACATCATTTTGTCAACAGACATTTTTATGTGCATAAAATCTAATCGTCAAGAAAGGACAGGGACATTTTGAAACCAAATCGTGGACATAAAAAGTCCCCCTGGGTTCCTCAAGTATCTTGTAGCTATAATTAATGAAAATTCACCTCCATGTCCTATAGGCTGGTAGAAAATGCAGGAATAATAAAAGGAATACAATTTCGTAGGTCGTGATACCTGACCTCCAAACTCAAGAATAATGCACATGAGGGCTCTTTTCCACTTGTGATTTCTATGTGCGAGTGCGATCCGATAAAACATCGGATTGCACTCGCACCAGTGTTAATCAATGAGGCAGTGTCCTCTTGCTTATTTTTCTTTGACATGAGTTTTGCTCTTGGTGCAATCGCACCTTCAGCATCATGTACACAGTGGCACCCTCTAGTGGAGGATCAGCCCTGCAACCTCCTGTAAACAGTGGCACACTCTAGTGGAGGATCAGCCCTGCAGCCTCCTGTAAACAGTCGCGCCCTCTAGTGGAGGATCAGCCCTGCAGCCTCCTGTAAACAGTGGCGCCCTCTAGTGGGGGATCAGCCCAGCAGACTCCTGTAAACAGTGGCGCCCTCTAGTGGAGGATCAGCCCTGCAGCCTCCTGTAAACAGTGGCGCCCTCTAGTGGGGGATCAGCCCAGCAGCCTCCTGTAAACAGTGGCGCCCTCTAGTGGAGGATCAGCCCTGCAGCCTCCTGTAAACAGTGGCGCCCTCTAGTGGAGGATCAGCCCTGCAGCCTCCTGTAAACAGTGGCGCCCTCTAGTGGAGGATCAGCCCTGCAGCCTCCTGTAAACAGTGGCGCCCTCTAGTGGGGGATCAGCCCAGCAGCCTCCTGTAAACATTGGCGCCCTCTAGTGGAGGATCAGCCCTGCAGCCTCCTGTAAACAGTGGCGCCCTCTAGTGGAGGATCAGCCCTGCAGCCTCCTGTAAACAGTGGCGCCCTTTAGTGGGGGATCAGCCCTGCAGCCTCCTGTAAACAGTGGCGCCCTATAGTGGAGGATCAGCCCTGCAGCCTCCTGTAAACAGTGGCGCCCTCTAGTGGGTGATCAGCCCTGCAGCCTCCTGTAAACAGTGGCGCCGCCCTCTAGTGGAGGATCAGCCCTGCAGGCTCCTGTAAGCAGTGGCGTCCTCTAGTGGCGGATCAGCCCAGCAGTCTCCTGTATACAATGGCGTCCTCTAGTGGCGGATCAGCCCAGCAGTCTCCTGTATACAGTGGCATCCTCTAGTGGGGGATCAGCCCAGCAGTCTCCTGTATACAGTGGCGTCCTCTAGTGGCGGATCAGCCCTGCAGCCTCCTGTAAACAGTGGCGTCCTCTAGTGGGGATCAGCACTGCAGCCTCCTGTAAACAGTGGCGCCCTCTAGTGGCGGATCAGCCCAGCAGTCTCCTGTATACAGTGGCGTCCTCTAGTGGCGGATCAGCCCAGCAGTCTCCTGTATACAGTGGTGTCCTCTAGTGGGGAATCAGCACTGCAGCCTCCTGTAAACAGTGGCGCCCTCTAGTGGAGGATCAGCCCAGCAGTCTCCTGTATACAGTGGCGCCCTCTAGTGGGGAATCAGTACTGCAGCCTCCTGTAAACAGTGGCGCCCTCTAGTGGAGGATCAGCCCAGCAGTCTCCTGTATACAGTGGCGCCCTCTAGTGGCGGATCAGCCCTGCAGCCTCCTGCATACAGTGGTGCCCTATACTTTTGATTCTTCAATCTGTCTTTCACGTGTGAAATTTCCACAGAAATCTTTAGTAACATAAAAGTACTTTATTCACTCTGAAGAGCGGAGAGGACGGTGCTGGACGTGCTGTGGGCGCTCCTGTTCTCCGTCCCCCGGACACAATGTATATGATCTGTTACTAAACTTTACTACAAAAACAAATGGAAACAAATACAAAATGATACAATTATGAGGACGGGTCAGATACATCCTGGGAGATATGCAGATCAGGAGGCAGGATCAAGGGCGGGGACATCACACGCCTGCAGATTTCTACAGAGAACTTACTAACATTAAAAGGGGTTCTCCAATCTCCAGGATCCTGTCCCAGTATGTAGGAGGTGGAATAAAAATATTACAAAAACTACCCAGCCCCCACACACTGCGAGAAGCCGGACCAACCCCAGCCCCCAATTACTGTGTGAAGCTGGACGGACCAACCCCAGCCGCAGTCACAGGAATATGCTGGACCCATCCCAACCCCCAATTACTGCAAGTAGCCGGTGCAAACTCAACCCTTAAATACTGCGAGACACCAGACCCATCCCAATCCCCAATTACTGCGAGACACCGCAGCTCCTCAGCCCCCAGTTACTTGGAGACACCGGACCTACTCAGCCCGCAGTTCCTGGGAGACACCAGACCCCCCAGCCCCAAATTACTGTGAGACACCAGACCACCCCCCCAGCCCCCAATTACTGTGAGACAATTGACCCCCCACAGCCCCCAAATACTGTGAGACAATTGACCCCCACAGCCCCAAATACTATAAGACATTGGACTCCCCCAGCCCCCAATCACTGTGAGACGCTCGAAACACGACAGCCACCCATCATAGCAAGACACCAGACCCCCCTCAGCCCCCAAATTCTGTAACACATTGGAACCATCCAAACCCCCAATCACTGTAAGACACCAAATCCCCCAGCCCCCAACTACCCATCATAGCAAGACACCGGACCCACTCAACCCCCAATTATTGGGAAACACCGGACCCATCCCAGCCCCCAATTACTGGGAGACACTGGACCCACCAAAGTCCCCAATTACTATGAGAAGCTGGACCCACCCAACCCACAGTTACTGCAAAACACCGAACCCTCCTCAGTCCCCAATTACTGCAAGACACTGGACCACCCGAGCCCATAATTAATGAGAGACACTGGACCACCCAAGCCCCCAATTAATGGGAGACACCAGACCACCTAAGCCCCACAACAGAGAATACAACAATATCCTTCCATCTCTGTCTTTCACCAGTGCAGGAGCCCAGCGAGTGCCGGGCAGCAAAAAATTGAGTGAAACTCATAATTGCTCCTCTCCACGGAAATCTTTAGTAAAAGGCGAAAGATTTATTCGATCTGAAGAGAAACCAGAGTATAGAGATGAGAGCGGACGGCATCACCCGGGGCCTGCGCTGCCCCCATCCCCCCCACGGAGAGGACGGTGCTGGACGTGCTGTGGACGCTCCTGTTCTCCATCCCCCGGACACAATGTATCTGATCTGTTACTAAACTTTACTACAAAAACAAATGGAAACAAATACAAAATGATACAATTCTGAAGACGGGTCAGGTGCATCCTGGGAGATATGCAGATCAGGAGGCGGGATCAGGGGCGGGGACATCACACGCCTGCAGCTTTCTACAGAGAACTTACTAACATTAAAAGGGGTTCTCCAATCTCCAGGATCCTGTCCCAGTATGTAGGTGGTGGAATAAAAATATTACAAAAAGTACCCAGCCCCCACACACTGCGAGAAGCCGGACCAACCCCAGCCCCCAATTACTGTGTGAAGCTGGACGGACCAACCCCAGCCGCAGTCACAGGAATATGCCGGACCAACCCCAGCCCCCAATTACTGCAAGTAGCTGGTGCCAACTCAGCCCTCAAATACTGCGAGACACCAGACCCATCCCAGTCCCCAATTACTGCGAGACACCGCAGCTCCTCAGCCCCCAGTTACTGGGGGACACCGGACCCCCCAGCCCCAAATTACTGTGAGGCACCGGACCCCCCAGCCCCAAATTACTGTGAGACACCGGACTCCAAGCCCTGAAATACTGTGAGACACCGGACCACCCCCCCAGCCCCCAAATTCTGTAAGACATCGGACACATCCCAGCCCCCAAATACTAGAAGACACCGGACCCACCCAAGCCCCCAATCACTGTAAGACACCAAATCCCCCAGAAGGCAACGACCCATCATAGCAAGACACCGGACCCACTCAACCCCCAATTACTGGGAGACACCGGACCCATCCCAGACCCCAAATACTGTGAGACACTGGACCCACCAAAGTCCCCAATTACTATGAGAAGCTGGACCCACCCAACCCACAGTTACTGCAAATCACCGAACCCTCCTCAGTCTCCAATTACTGCAAGACACTGGACCACCCGAGCCCCCAATTAATGAGAGACACTAGACCACCTAAGCCCCACAGCAGAAACTACGACAATATCCTTCCATCTCTGTCTTTCACCAGTGCAGGAGCCCAGCGAGCGCCGGGCAACAAAACATTTAGTGAAACTCATAATTGCTCCTCTCCACAGAAATCTTTAGTAAAAGGCGAAAGATTTATTCAATCTGAAGAGAAACCAGAGTAATATAGATGAGAGCGGCCGGCGTCACCCGGGGCCTGCGCTGCCCCCATCCCCCCCGCGGAGAGGACGGTGCTGGACGTGCTGTGGACGCTCCTGTTCTCCATCCCCCGGACACAATGTATTTGATCTGTTACTAAACTTTACTACAAAAACAAACGGAAACAAATACAAAATGATACAATTCTGAAGACGGGTCAGATGCATCCTGGGAGATATGCAGATCAGGAGGCGGGTTCAAGGGCGGGGACATCACACGCCTGCAGCTTTCTACAGAGAACTTACTAACATTAAAAGGGATTCTCCAATTTCCAGGATCCTGTCCCAGTATGTAGGAGGTGGAATAAAAATATTACAAAAAGTACCCAGTCCCACACACTGCGAGAAGCCGGACCAACCCCAGCCCCCAATTACTGTGTGAAGCTGGACGGACCAACCCCAGCCGCAGTCACAGGAATATGCCGGACCAACCCCAGCCCCCAATTACTGCAAGTAGCCGGTGCCAACTCAGCCCTCAAATACTGCGAGACACCAGACCCATTCCAGTCCCCAATTACTGCGAGACACCGCAGCTCCTCAGCCCCCAGTTACTGGGGGACACCGGATCCCCCAGCCCCAAATTACTGTGAGGCACCGGATCCCCCCAGCCCCAAATTACTGTGAGGCACCGGACCCCCCCAGCCCCAAATAACTGTGAGACACCGGACTCCAAGCCCTGAAATACTGTGAGACACCGGACCACCCCCCCAGCGCCCAATTACTGTATGACACCGGACCCCCCTCAGCCCCCAAATTCTGTAAGACATCGGACACATTCCAGCCCCCAAATACTAGAAGACACCGGACCCACCCAAGCCCCCAATCACTGTAAGACACCAAATCCCCCAGAAGGCAACCACCCATCATAGCAAGACACCGGACCCACTCAACCTCCAACTACTGGGAGACACCGGACCCATCCCAGACCCCAAATACTGTGAGACACTGGACCCACCCAAGTCCCCAATTACTATGAGAAGCTGGACCCACTCAACCCCCAATTACTGTGAGACACTGGACCCACCCAACCCACAGTTACTGCAAAACACCGAACCCTCCTCAGTCCCCAATTACTAGTGATGGGTAGTTCGTGAGTGAGTAGTTCAAAATGAACTAATCTTCAGAGTGAACTAGTTCATCTATTCACCATCCTGACAGAGATTAGTTCATTATGAACTACACAGCAGTGTGAGGAGACAGAGTGATCCTCTACAGCTCCAGGAGGCTCCTGCTCTCACACTGGCTCTTTATAGCTCCTGATGCTGGAAAAGAAGGTAGTAACACTATACCACACATCAAATATAATAGTAATAATAATATTAATAAAAACTGAAATTGCACAGTAGACAGACACCGCTCATGTGTGTGTATGAGAGAGAGTTTCTGTGTGTGGTTCATGCCCCTCACCTGTCTTTGTGATAAGATTAGCCTCCTGTAGAGGATTGGCCTCCTGTAGAGGATCAGCCTCCTGTAGAGGATCAGCCTCCTGTAGAGGATCAGCCTCCTATAGCCTAGATCAGTCTTGCTAAAATCTTTACCACTGGCTCCTGTTCTGTTCTCAAAATGGTGGCTGCTGAACTGCTCCTCAGCTCCCTCATACACATTCATTAGGAGTCAGTACTCTACACTACCACAGGGGGCGCTGCTGGGCTCTCTCATCCACATTCATTATGGGTCAGTACTCTACACTTCCACAGGGGGCGCTGCTGGGCTCAGTGAGATGCATCAGACTGAACTAGGCCGTCCTGATTCATTCTCAATAGAACATTTAGTTCAGCAGCTCATATAGTTCACAGGTCACATGATGCATTTCCTGTCAGCTCCTCCAGAGAAATACTGAACTAAATGAACTAATCTTTTCAGTGAACTAGTTCATGGTGAACTAATCACCAAAATGAACTAGATTTCCCATCACTACCAATTACTGCTAGACACTGGACCACCCGAGCCCCTAATTAATGAGAGACACTGGACCACCCGAGCCCCTAAGTAATGAGAGACACTGGACCACTTAGGCTACTTTCACACATCCGGCTTGAGCTCTGCGGCTCAATCCGGCTGTGCAAGCTATGCAACGGATGCGGTGAAAACACCGCATCCTTTGCATAAGTTTTTCCTTTGCGGCCAGTCCGGTTTTTGCCGCTTGCGGCATGCTACTGAGCATGCGCAGTGGCAAAAACCGCATGCGGCGGCCGGATGCGGTTATTGCCGCATCGCGCCGCCATAGGCATGCATTGAAAAATGCGCCGCATCGGCCGAATGCGGCGCGATGCGTTTTTTTTTGCCGCACGAAAAAACGTGCCAGGCAACGTTCCATCCGGCCGCCGCATAGGCTAAATCTGCCGCATGCGGCAAAAACCAGACGGAACGCAAGGCCATGCGGCACTAATTAAAGTCTATGCAGGAAAATCGCAACCGGCAGCAGAAAAAACCGGTTGCAATTTTCCTGCAAAGTGCCGGATTGTGCCGCATAGCAAAAACCAGAGGTGTGAAAGCAGCCTTAAGCCCCACAGCAGAAACTATGACAATATCCTTCCATCTCTGTCTTTCACCAGTGCAGGAGCCCAGCGAGCACTGGGCAACAAAAAATTTAGTGAAACTCATAATTGCTCCTCTCCACGGAAATCTTTAGTAAAAGGCGAAAGATTTATTCGATCTGAAGAGAAACCAGAGTACAGGGATGAGAGCGGCCGGCGTCACCCGGGGCCTGCGCTGCCCCCATCCCCCCCGCGGAGAGGACGGTGCTGGACGTGCTGTGGACGCTCCTGTTCTCCGTCGCCCGGACACAATGTATCTGATCTGTTACTAAACTTTATTACAAAAACAAACGGAAACAAATACAAAATGATACAATTCTGAGGATGGGTCAGATGCATCCTGGGAGATATGCAGATCAGGAGGCGGGATCAAGGGCGGGGACATCACACGCCTGCAGCTTTCTACAGAGAACTTACTATCATTAAGAGGGGTTCTCCAATCTCCAGGATCCTGTCCCAGTATGTAGGAGGTGGAATAAAAATATTACAAAAAGTACCCAGCCCCCACACACTGCGAGAAGCCGGACCAACCCCAGCCCCCAATTACTGTGTGAAGCTGGACGGACCAACCCCAGCCGCAGTCACAGTGTGCCGCCCCCATCTCAGCAGCCGGGCTGCTCGGATATGGATCCGCGGTGGCTCGAGGAGTGTCCGGACCCGGGGGTCGTGCGGCCTCTCAAATAAAGGGGGTTATGTACAGGGGATGGTGTGGAAAGTTCTTGACGCCACCTGTGGTGTGTGGTAAGATGGAGTACCACCGCTGCGATTGGGAGTACCCGGTGGCGATGGTGTGGGCAGCTAGGTGTTTAACCCTAAAACGCATACCTGGGGCCTCGCAGGCCTGCTAGGTCACTTGTTTTCTATGGTAGATTTCTTTAGTTGCGCGTTCTAGGGTTAAGCCCTCCACGGGTAGGGGGAATGCCCCGGGGACTCGGTGATGGTGATGGTGACAGGGACGTGCAGTTGGGACGGTAAGGGCCACTTGCGTACTCACTCAGTCCAATAACGCCGACACCGACAACTGTAGTAAACCAAAGGTCTGGACACCGCTACCACTGCGAGGGAGCACGCCTGGGTCCCGTGCCCGTTGGTGTTGCCTGTTAGTCTGTGACCTTTTCCCGTGGCACCTTGTCTTCTAGTTGGTCCCTTTAGCCTGAAACTAATCGGGTCCCGCTCCCCAGTATGGCTAACTGGGTGAGCTTGCTGTCAGGGTTCACGCTTGTGATTTTCTGGACCGTGTAGTGGAAAGTCCTATCCCCCTCGTTGCGCTAGTACCCCGATTTTGGAGCCGGTGGAGAACGGATCTTGAAGGCTCTGTCCTCATCGGGTAAATTGTCAGGACGCCTGAAGCTCCTGCCTGACCTAGGGTCCACGTACCCCGTCGTGCCCTGGCCCCTGCCCGGTGATCGCACAAGGCCGCCGGCTGTCCTCAACATTCTGTGCCCCTTGTCACGATCCCCTGCGACCGGGGTCCAGTCACGATCCCCTGCGACCGGGGTCCAGCTCCTACCAGGTCCAGGCCACTGTCTGCCACCTAGTAGTTCACGGATCCCAGCTCCTGACCTCTCCTTTCGAGAGTCACTGCTCAACTCACTGTCTCCTAACACTCCTGACCCCCCCTTCAACCAACCCCCCCAAGTGGGCGACCCTATTCCACTCAGGCCGTCCACTGGTGTGTCTGGTGGGTGTGGTGCAGAGTGTTCCTAGGATTTTGATTAACTTGTTCTTGGCAACACCAAAGGTGAGGGACCCGTAACCAAGGAGGAGGTGGATATTGCACAGAAGGGCAGATTACACAATACCCTGTGATGACCTGATAGACCAGGGCGTCACAACAGGAATATGTTGGAGCCACCCCAACCCCCAATTACCGCAAGTAGCCGGAGCCAACTCAGCCCTCAAATACTCCGAGACACCAGACCCATCTCAGTCCCCAATTACTGCGAGATACCACAGCTTCTCAGCCCCCAGTTACTGGGTGACACCGGACCTCCTCAACCCCCAGTTAGTGGGAGACACTGGACCCCCCTCAGCCTCCAATTACTGCGAGACACTGGACCCCCCAGCCCCAAATTACTGTGAGACGCCGGACCAGTCTCAGCCCCCAATTACTGTGAGCTAACAGACTCCAAGCCCTCAAATACTGTGAGACACCGGACCACCCCCTCAGCCACCAAATACTACGAGACACTGGACCCCCCACAGCCCCCAAATACTTTGACACATTGGACTCCCCCAGCCCCCAATCACTGTGAGACGCCCAAAATACGTCAGCCGCCCATCATAGCAAGACACCAAACCCCCCTCAGCCCCCAAATACTTTAATACATTGGACCCATCCCAGCCCCCAATTACTACAAGACATCAGACCCATTTCAGCCCCCAATTACTGTGAGACACTGGACCCACCCAAGTCCCCAATTACTATGAGAAGCTGGACCCACCCAACCCACAATTACTGCAAAACACCGAACCCTCCTCAGTCCGCAATTACTGCAAGACACTGGACCACCCGAGCCCATAATTAATGAGAGACACTGGACCACCTAAGCCCCCAATTAATGGGAGACACAAGACCACATAAGCCCCACAACGGAGAATACAACAATATCCTTCCATCTCTGTCTTTCACCAGTGCAGGAGCCCAGCGAGCGCCGGGCAGCAAAAAATTGAGTGAAACTCATAATTGCTCCTCTCCACGGAAATCTTTAGTAAAAGGCGAAAGATTTATTCAATCTGAAGAGAATCCAGAGTAATATAGATGAGAGCGGCCGGCGTCACCCGGGGCCTGCGCTGCCCCCACCCCCCCCGCGGAGAGGAAGGTGCTGGATGTGCTGTGGACGCTCCTGTTCTCCGTCCCCCGGACACAATGTATCTGATCTGTTACTAAACTTTACTACAAAAACAAACGGAAACAAATACAAAATGATACAATTTTGAGGACGGGTCAGGTGCATCCTGGGAGATATGCAGATCAGGAGGCGGGATCAAGGGCGGGGACATCACACGCTTGCAGTATTCTACAGTGAACTTACTAAAGGGTACTTTACACGCTGCGACATCGGTAACCCCCGTCACACGGACTTACTTGCCCTGCGACGTCGCTCTGGCCGGCGATCTGGGTTGTGTGGCGTCACAGCGACGTCACACGGCAGCCATCCAATAGAAGCGGAGGGACAGAGATGAGCGGGACGTAACCTACCGCCCACCTACTTCCTTCCTCATTGCCGGTGGACACAGGTAAGGAGATGTTCCTCGTTCCTGCGGTGTCACACATAGCGATGTCTGCTGCCGCAGGAACGAGGAACAACATCGTACCTGCAGCAGCAACGATATTAAGGAAATGAGTGACGTGTCAACGAGCAACGATTTTTCTCGTTTTTGTGCTTGTTGATCGTCGCTGATTTGTGTTACACGCTGCGATGTCAGTAACGGCGCCGGATGTGCGTCACTAAAGTCGTGACCCCGACGATATATCGTTACCGATATCGCAGCGTGTAAAGCACCCTTTAGGCTGCTTTCACACATCCGTTTTTTGCCATGTGGCACAATCCGGTAAAAACCGGAAAGAACGGATCCGGCGTTTATTGCCGCTGGATCCGTTCTTTCCCCCATGGACTTGTATTAGCTCCGGATTGTGCTGCATGGCCTTGCGTTGCATCCGGCTTTTGCCGCATCCGGGCGTAAATAGCTGACCGGCAGCCGGATGGAACGCTGCTTGCAGCGTTTTTTGTCTCCGGCGAAAAACCGTATGGCGCCAGATCCGGCGCCGTGCGGCGTGAGTTACAATGAAAGCCTATGGGCGCCGGATCCGTCATCATCCGGCATATGACGGAATCCAATGATGGATCAGTTTTTTTGAACTGCGCATGCTAAGTAGCACAATGGATCCGTCAAAAAACGGAAGGAACGCATGGAAAAAACTGATGCGACAGATCCGTTTTTTCACCAAATTCTTTGCATCAGTTTTTTTGCCGGATTGTGCCGGATGGCAAAAAACAGATGTGTGAAAGCAGCCTAACATTAAAAGGGGTTCTCCAATCTCCAGGATCCTGTCCCAGTATGTAGGAGGTGGAATAAAAATATTACAAAAAGTAACCAGCCCAGCCCCCACACACTGCGAGAAGCCGGACCAACCCCAGCCCCCAATTACTGCAAGTAGCCGGAGCCAACTCAGCCCTCAAATACTGCGAGACACCAGACCCATCCCAGTCCCCAATTACTGCGAGACACCGCAGCTCCTCAGCCCCCAGTTACTGGATGACACCGGACCTCCTCAGCGCCCAATTACTATGAGACACCAGACCCCCAGCCCCAAATTACTGTGAGATGCCCGACACACCGCAGCGTCCCATCATAACAAGACACCGGGCTCACCCAACCCCCTATTACTGTGAGACACCGGACCCAACTGAGCCCCCAATTACTGGGAGACACCGGACCCCCTCAGCCTCATACAGTAGGGATACAGCAATATTCTTCGGATCCTTCCATCTCTGGTTTTCACCAGTGCAGGAGCCCAGTGAGCATCGGGCAGCAAAAAATTCAGTGAAACTCATAATTGTTCCTCTCCACGGAAATCTTTAGTATTTGGCGGAGAGGACGGTGCTGGACGTGCTGTGAACGCTCCTGTTCTCCGTCCCCCGGACACAATGTATCTGATCTGTTACTAAAGTTTACTACAAAAACAAACAGAAACTAAAATAAACTGATACAATTCTGAGGACGGGTCAGGTGCATTCTGGGAGATATGCAGATCAGGGGCGGGGACGTCACACGCCTGCAGCTTACTACAGAGAACTTACTAACATTAAAGGGGTCGTCCAATCTCCAGGATCCTGTCCCAGTATGTATAGTAATAAGAATATTAGAAAATACCTCCAATAAGAAATGTAGTATAGTCCTCCTAATTAGCCATGTCTCTTACCTCATGTGCAGGGCATTGTAGATTAGGTATCAGACTACTCCCTAAGTCACCCAGTACTCGGGGCGGGGGAAAATCTATTCCCTGACTAGTCCCCAGGTCGCCCAGTAGTGGGGGATCGGTTCCCTGACTAGTCCCCAGGTTGTCCAGTACTCAGGGGATCGGTTCCCTGACTAGTCCCCAGGTCGCGCCCAGTATTGGTGGGGGATCGGTTCCCCGACTAGTCCCCAAGTCGCCCAGTAGTGGGGGGGATCGGTACCCTGACGAGCCGTTGTCACTCTACGCTGACTGGCTGCTGGGACCGGTAATAAGACATTACGCCCTACAGGATGGATGCTGGAGATTTTTTGAAGATCTTGAGTTTGAAGGGTAACTTTCTTGTGCCCGTATAGATGTATAAGAGGGTGTCCCGTGCCCCTGAAGACGTCATGCCTTTATATGTGTAATTAAAGGAAATGTTATTGACCTGTGTGTTTTTAGGTGTAATGTTCGGTAATGTGGAAAGGTCAAACTGCCTTTTCATGTGGGTTATGTCGCAGTACTGTCAGCTACCACCAGATGGCAAAAAGCTCCTTAGCAGGGAACGGAAGCTCAGATAGAAGGTATAGTGACAGTACTGAAAGGCCGCTTTCACACATCAGGCTTTTGCCATCAGGCACAATCCGGCAAAAACATGAAAAAACGGAACCGGCGTCTGTTGCCGCCGGATCCGTTTTTCCCCCATAGACTTTTATTAGCGCCGGATTGTGCCGGATGGCCTTGCGTTTCATCCGTTTTTTGCCGGATCCGGTAAAATTTACTTGTCCTGCAGCCGAATGAAACGTTGAAGTGAACGTTTTTGTGTCCGGCAAAAAAACGTATCGCGCCGGATCCGGCGCCGTACGGCGTGTTTTATAATGGAGCAGATACGGCGTAATCTGGCCGCCGGATCCGTTTTTTTTTAACTGAGCATGCTCAGTATCACACCAGATGTGTCAAAAAACTGAAGGAACTGATGGAAAAAACTGATGCAACTGATCTGTTTTTTCGCCGGATCTGTCGTATCAGTTTTTTCGCCGGATCGTGCCTGATGGCAAAAAACTGATGTGTGAAAGCAGCCATAGCTGGTTAGGCCTGGCCCACAGTGAGGGGATATAGGAAAGCAATGTCCTGGTTTTAGTGAGTTAGGCTACTTTCACACATCCGGTTTGAGCACTGCGGCTCAATCCGGCTGTGAAACCTATGCAACGGATGCGGCGAAAACACCGCATCCTTTGCATAAGTTTTTACATGCGGCCGGTCCATTTTTTTCCGGTTGTGGCACGCTACTGAGCATGCGCAGTGGAAGAAACCGCATGCGGCGGCCGGATGCGTTTTTTTTTCCACATCGCGCAGCATCCGGCGTCCATAGGCATGCATTGAAAATGCGCCGCAGCGGCCGGATGCGGCGCGATGCGGGGTTTTTTTTGCCGGAGCAAAAAACGTTGCAGGGAACGTTCTATCCGGCCGCCGCATCGGCTAAATCTGCCGCATGCGGCAAAAACCGGACCGAACGCAAACACCTACGGCACTAATGTAAGTCTATGCAAAAAAAAACGCAACCGGCGTTACAAAAGCCGGTTGCGGTTTTTCTGCAGAACGCCGTATTGTGCCGCAGAGCAAAATCTGGATGTGTGAAAGTAGCCTTAAGGCCCCGTCACACATAGAGATAAATCTTTGGCAGATCTGTGGTTGCAGTGAAATCATGGACATATTGTTCCATTTGTACACAGCCACAAATTTGGCACTGATTGTCCACAATTTCACTGCAACCACAGATCTGCCGCAGATTTATCTCTGTGTGTGACAGGGCCTTTAGAGTTACAGGGGCGAGAGCAAGTAGCAGATGTAGCAGAGTGGAGCAGTGTGGTGTGGAGGAGAACAGGCAGGAGATTGAGCAGGAGGAAGAAATCCGGTAACCAGAAAATACGGAAGGCATCAGGGAGGCTTCAGCAAGATAGAGTAAGGGACCAGATAGCGCCCCCTCCTCAAGTGGGCAAATGTGAACGGTGCGGATAGTCGGTATTCACGGACAGGGCCACTGACACAGCAGGATAGAAGACTATTTGTTATCCTGGGAAAGTAGCGCAGCCATCAGGGGAAGCAGCACAGCACCTATCAGCAATGTGCCAAACCCTAATCCTCTAGAAAGCCGGCGGGACTCTGACTGCAGCCAGAATGGGAGAGCCGGAAGGTGTACCACTGGGGTTGGGGGGACAGACAGTTCTGGGGGCATACAGGCATTGCTGGGCTTCGGGGGACAGAAGGTTCTGGGGGGTATACAGGCAGTGCCAGGGATTAGGTGGACAGACAGTTCTGGGAGTATACAGGCAGCACTGGGGTTGGAGGGAGACAGATAGTTTTGGGGTATACAGGCAGCATTGCGGTTGGGGGACAGACAGTTCTGGGGGGTATTCAGGTAGCACTGAGGGTATACAGGCAGCACTGGGGTTGGGGCGACAGACAGTTCTGGTGGGTATGCAGGTAGCACTGAGGGTATATAGGCAGCACTGGGGTTGGGGCGACAGACAGTTCTGGGGGTGTATACAACACTGGGGTCAGGGGACACACAGTTCTGGGGAGGTATACAGGCTGCACTGAAGTTGGGGGGACAAACAGTTCTGGGGGCATGCAGGCAGTGCTTGGGTTTGGGGGGACAGACAGTTCTGAGGGGTATACAGGCAGCACTTGGGTTGTGGGGACAGATAGTTCTGGGGGGTATAAAGGCAGCGCTGGGGCTGGAGGGACATACAGTTCTGGGGGTTATACTTGCAGCACTGAGGGTATACAGGCAGCACTGGGGTAGGGGGGACAGACAGTTCTGGGGGGTATACAGGGGTCGCGGGAAGCATGAAGCAGCCTCAGGGGCCACATGCGGACAGCGTGTTTGAAACCTCTAGTATAGACCCTGATGTCAGAGCACTAAGCACTACATTAGTCTGCTGCCCTCCTGTGGCTATTTGTACCCACTACACCTTATCCAGCCCCAAGTACATTAGACGCGTTATTATCATTATTATTATTAATAATAATAATTATTATTTAAATGGTGTTGTTCATTTGCCCTTGTACAGGTAACGGGGCTCTTCTGGAAGATGTGTCTCTATTCCTCTGGAGATGCACATGCTCGAAAGCCACATAATGCGTCCTATAAGTTTTAACATAAAGCCCACAGCGGCACATCACTGCAGTGCCGAGGCCGCCCTGTCTGTTCTTCCTGTCCAGGACGCAGCGGCACATCACTGCAGTGCCGAGGCCGCCCTGTCTGTTCTTCCTGTCCAGGACGCAGCGGCACATCACTGCAGCGCCGAGGCCGCCCTGTCTGTTCTTCCTGTCCAGGACGCAGCGGCACATCACTGCAGCGCCGAGGCCGCCCTGTCTGTTCTTCCTGTCCAGGACGCAGAGGCACATCACTGCAGCGCCGAGGCCGCCCTGTCTGTTCTTCCTGTCCAGGACGCAGCGGCACATCACTGCAGTGCCGAGGCCGCCCTGTCTGTTCTTCCTGTCCAGGACGCAGCGGCACATCACTGCAGTGCCGAGGCCGCCCTGTCTGTTCTTCCTGTCCAGGACGCAGCGGCACATCACTGCAGCGCCGAGGCCGCCCTGTCTGTTCTTCCTGTCCAGGATGCAGCGGCACATCACTGCAGTGCCGAGGCCGCCCTGTCTGTTCTTCCTGTCCAGGACGCAGCGGCACATCACTGCAGCGCCGAGGCCGCCCTGTCTGTTCTTCCTGTCCAGGACGCAGCGGCACATCACTGCAGTGCCGAGGCCGCCCTGTCTGTTCTTCCTGTCCAGGACGCAGCGGCACATCACTGCAGCGCCGAGGCCGCCCTGTCTGTTCTTCCTGTCCAGGATGCAGCGGCACATCACTGCAGTGCCGAGGCCGCCCTGTCTGTTCTTCCTGTCCAAGACGCAGCGGCACATCACTGCAGCGCCGAAGCTGCCCTGTC
This sequence comes from Anomaloglossus baeobatrachus, assembly GCF_048569485.1. Lineage (NCBI taxonomy): Eukaryota > Metazoa > Chordata > Amphibia > Anura > Aromobatidae > Anomaloglossus > Anomaloglossus baeobatrachus. Next base: position 218,304,585 of record NC_134360.1, on the reverse strand, counting down.
TGTTCTTCTTGTCCAGCACGCAGCATGTTAGGATCGTGTGCACCCATCCTAACACTGTCCTGTACTAACCACAGCCTGACCTGCACTTATACACCTGTAGAAGATAACATCAGCGCCGACACCGCAGATTGTAACATTAAGTATTGCTGCACTCACCTTCATATTGCACCTCCATGTGCATGGACTGCAGAACCCCCAAAAGAGGATCCACTATGGCTGGATGAGGCTCCTGTACAATGTCCTGTAAGGGAGGAATGACAATCCGCAGATCAGGCCGGGGCACGGGGATCAGTTATTCCCCCCAGTGATGTATTGTTAATGGCCAAGCAAACAGCAGCTTTACCCAGGTCCGTGCTCGAAGCTCCGCAGCTGTATACGATTGTCACCTGCGCACCCACAAACCTGCAGAAATTCACTGAAAATCTGTCTGCAGTTTTCAGCCGCTTTCATTTCATGTTATGTGGCAAGAACCTCGGTACATGCGACTACAGCCTTACAGCCGTGCATTTTTTATGCGTTTTCTGTTGCAGTTTTATTGCAGATTATGACCCTAATCAGTATCTCTTATGTCAGGAATGTCAATGAGAATTCTGAAGTGTTGTGCACATGTTGCTAATTTTTTACTTGCAGATTTGGTGCAGAAAATAATCTACAGTGTCAATTGTTGGTGCATTTTCTCCTATGGTTTTTTTGCCCTTCCACTGCCCCCCACTGACTTCATTAAAAAAATGCATGGCATAAAAATGCCCCAAAAATGCATGTGTTTTTTGGTGCGTTTTTCTGCCAGAAGGTGCAGATTTCATGTATACAATTTCTGCTCCTGGTCTGCAGTGAGTGCACATATCTGAATTACATATAACAGTCAGAGCAGATCACGAGATATTGCTGCTAGAAAAACCGGGGATGAATGGACACAGGAGCATACCCCAGATCAGGTATAATCAAAGGTATAAAGTGAACAACTGCAGCAGAGGGAAGACGGCAAAGTCATGGAACCGGGTGCGAGGATCGCAGCCACAATCAACAGTCAGAAGAAGATTACAGAAAAATCATGGAAGAAATGTGCTGCTGTGGTAATAAACCGCGAACTGAACATATCGCAACTCCAGGAGGCGCACACCGATCCTTGGAGGAATAGGAAATCTCCAGTTAACGATCCGTCTGCTCAGCGCAGAGGCCGATTCATTCACCAAGCTCACATAGTTATAGGGTCAGTGCAAACAACGCCTCAAAGATGCAGACAAAGCCACCAAGATGCTTCAGAAAGAAGCCCCTTTAGAAACAAGCCCCATCAGAAACAAGCCCCATCAGAAAGAAGCCCCATCAGAAAGAAGCCCCTTTAGAAACAAACCCCATCAGAAACAAGCCCCATCAGAAAGAAGCCCCACCAGAAAGAAGCCCCACCAGAAAGAAGCCTCATCAGAAAGAAGCCTCATCAGAAAGAAGCCCCATCAGAAAGAAGCCCCATCAGAAAGAAGCCCCATCAGAAAGAAGCCTGTTATGATCTGGTAACCGTGGACGATCACAAAAATCCCATCAGCAGAAAAACACAAAAAAAACCCACAAGAGTAGTTGAAAACTGAGCTGACGGCAATCCCCTGTCAGACCACACTAGAAGTAACCGTGGAGAGTTCCTAAACACACCTAGACGCCTTGTCACAGCCGGAGAACCTTACTACACCTCACAGATAGAAGTGAGGAAACCTATCTTGCCTCAGAGAAGTCCCCAAAGGAATAGCAAGCCGCCAACATATAGAGCCAACGGTGATGTAAGAAAACACAATACACAGATAGGAAATATAGATTAGCAAAGGCGACGCCCGACTTCCTAGATACAACAGGAAAAAAAAAAGAAAACTGATTTCGGTCAGTGCAAAACACTGCAGAAAAATACCAATCTCCTGATATACAAAACCCTGAGACCACACAGTCTCTCCCCCATTATATCAGGTACTCTTGTAAATAATGGGAGAAACAAAATACCAAAAAAAAAACACAAGAAATACAAAATCAAGTAGAACAAAGAGAATCTCCCTTTTCTTGCAGTGGGGCTTGCAGAGGGGGAACCCCCATGCTCATCAAAACAGAAAGACAATTCCTCTCCTGCAAGAAAACAGACCTTAAGCAAAATGAAAAGAACACTAACACCCTTAGGTGTGGATCAGGCAATAAAGCAAGGAACTTGCAACTTATCTGGAAAGATACAGGCACAGGAAAAATGGAAGGACAAACTCCAAGACAATTCAGAGACTGAGAAAAAACATCTATCACCGACCCCGGGCAGCAGACACTGCTCTTCTTTATAGCCCAGGCTGACCTGCAATTAGACTTCCCAAACTCCCAATTAACTCCCACACCTGTGGAGTCACAGTCAGTTTCACCCCCAGTTCTGACCACGAGAGGGAGCTCCAAACCATCACCCACTCGGATGACATTCACAACAGAAGCCCTTTTAGAAAGAAGCCCCATCAGAAAGAAGCTCCATCAGAACGAAGCCCCATCAGAAAGAAGCCTCATCAGAAAGAAGCTGGCGGTCGCTCCCGGATGCGGGTTTGGTGGCGGTTTTACCGATTAGCGAGGGCTTCCTATGGGGATTGGCAGAGAAGTGAAGAGGTTAGACATGGTCGGCGGTCCACTCTTTTGCCCCAGTGTTATGTGCGGGTCAGAGGGGCATTGAGTTGCTCTTACCTGGACAATACGGAGGGTCTGTAGAGACAGGTGCTGGGCTTTCGGGGAGGCACAAGGTAGGAGGGCGATCACTCCCTTGTACACTTGGGTCTGGTACTTTGGGTTCCCATGAGCCAACAGCTCCAGTAAGATCTGCGCCTGCTCCTGAGTGTCCTCCATCTTGGCATTAGCGAGACATTCGGCGACAGCGCGCACTCCTGCCAGGAGATGAAGGATGGCAGTTATAGGGGATCTCTCCGGGCATAAGTGGTGCAGTCTCTGAATCCCCACACTCACCGTAACTCTCACAGATCAGCTCTTTGTATTTGCGGCCGGCTCTTGCCAAAATCTGCAGGATCCTGAGTGCCTCCATCTTGTGTTCTTCGTTTAACTGTTTCAAGCCCAGGATTTCAAGTAGCGTGAGAATTCCCCCGACCTCCACAAACTCCACCTTGTAACGACCGCTGCAAGTGAGAATCGTAAGAGTTAAGAATCTTCAAGACCTCTGCCTGCCGTCAATAAATTGAAACATCCTAGTATGTACCAGAGGCCGGCGGATCCTGTTTGATCTCAGTTTACAAACCGCTGCCACAATCCATGCAGCTCCAATGAACATAAATCTCTGCTATCCTGGGCTATCCCAGGCTCCTGGTGGCTCTACTGTGATAAATGGAGGGGGAGACACAGAATTGTAATGAATTGTGGGGGTGGGGGTGTCACATTAAGGCTATGTGCACACACTGCGTTTTTTTTTACGCTGCGTTTTTGTGTGTTTTTTAGCGCTAAAACCGCACAGAAACGCAGCGTCTTTAAAAAACGCATGAAAAAACGCATGCGTTTTTACCGCGTTTTGGTGCGTTTTTGGTTGCGTTTTTGCTCGCTGCGTTTTTCTGCATTTTTTTTTTATCAGTGAACATTGCCATTAAAGATTGTAGAAAAAAAAAAAGGTCTGATGTCATTTCCTTCTTCCATATGTTCTTCATTCTCCACTAGTGTATGCAGGAGAGCAGACAGCTGCAGAACTACAAGGCTCAGCATGCTCCATCCAGGACTGTATGCTGGAGGGAGAGTCAGGGGGAGCAGACCTACAAGGCTCAGCATCCTCCATCCAATAGTGTATACAGGAGAGCAGACAGCAGCTGTCCAACTACAAGGCTCAGCATCCTCCTTCCAGGACTGTATGCAGGATTTCTTTGCCCTCCCCAAACAATAAAAATGACGTGGGCTTCGCCATATTTTTGTATGCTAGCCAGGTACAGCAGGCAGGTACGGGCTGCCCCCAGCTGCCTATTTGTACCCGGCTGGGAACCAAAAATATAGGGAAGCCCTTTTTTTTTATTTCATGAATTTCATGAAATAATTTAAAAAAAATGACATGGGCTTCGCCCAATTTTTGAGTCCAGCCAGGTACAACTAGGCAGCTGGGGATTGGAATCCACAGTGCAGGGTGCCCATGCTTTCTGGGCACCCCCGCTGCGAATTGCAGTCCACAGCCACCCCAGAAAATGGCGCTTTCATAGAAGCGCCATCTTTTGGCGCTGTATCCAACTCTTCCAGCTGCCCTGGTGACGGGTGGCTCGCTGGGTAATAATGGGGTTAGGGCTAGCTGTATATTATCAGCTGGCCCTAAGCCCGAAATTCATGGTGTCACGCCAATATTAGACATAGCCACCATGAATTTCTAGTAAAGATAAAAAAAAAAACACAACACACAGAAAAATATTTTTATTAGAAATAAAACACAACACAATTAGTGACTCCATCTTTATTGAAATAAAGAACCCCCCTCCGCAGTAATCCTGGGTCAAGGGTCCCGCGCCGTCCAATCCAGATCCAATATCATCTGATCGGTTTGCTGGAAGGCATACCGATCAGATGATGTCAGGTTAAAGGAAGTGAATCACATCACACATCAGCTGATTGTATAAAAGCCGTTTATACAATCAGATGATGCATCGGTGCAAAAAAAAAAAAAATACTCACTTATGTGCTGATTACCGGCAGCTCCTGGAGCGGAGTTTGATCCCGTCCGATCGCTGCAGCAGCTGCCGGTAATCAGGAATGAAGTCTCCTGACGGCATCCGCTGACAGGTTAAGCCGGCCGGGCGCACCACCGCGAGACTTACGATCAGCTGACGCGTCAGGTGACTGCATCAGGTGATCCATCGCCAGGTCCTGCAGCTATCGGAGGTTTCCCGGCCGTCTGCACACAGCCGGAGCGGCAGTACCGGGAGAGGAGCTGGGAGCGGACATGGCTCCGGGAGTCTGCAGACAGGTGAGTATGACATTTTTTTTTCTACTGTTCACTTTTGTTTTCACAGCTGCCTCCACCTCCCGCCCAGACATGGCGCCGCACGGGAGCGGACATGGCACAGGACTGGAGGTTGACGCAGCGGTGACGGTACCGGGAGGATTCACTCTTCTGTGTTTACTGACAGAAGGAATCCTCTTCCTGTACATGTCACTTTACTGCCCACCCCTTGCATTTATAGCTGCGTTTTTAGTCATAGAAATGCAGCTATATTTGCAATTTGCTGTTTTCATTGCGTTTTTGAACATCTCATTGAACTCAATGGGTGGAAAACGCAGTGAAAAATGCAAAAATAATTTACATGCTGCGTTTTTGTGGGCACCACAAAAACGCAGCTAAAAAAAACGCTGTGTGCAGACAGCAAAAATGAAAACTCATAGACTTTGCTGGGGAAGCAAAGTCATGCAGTTTTCTGAGCAAAAACGCACCAGAAAAACACGCAAAAACGCAGCGAAAAACGCACTGTGTGAGCTTACCCTAAGTTAACAGGCTACAGTTGCTTGTGTGAAGCTGATAAGCTAGCAAATATTTGATACCAGAAAACTGATGTAAAAAGGTTCATCATTTTTTTGCACAGCGCAAGGCTGTGCAAAAGTTTTATGACTTTTGATATTTTCCCACAGTTTTCACCCAATTCAGACAAAGCAGCAGAGCTGGGCCCAGAAGGCAGAGCTGGGCCAGAAGGCAGAGCTGGGGCCAGAAGGTAGAGCTGGGGCCAGAAGGCAGAGCTAGGACTGGAAAGCAGAGCTTGGGCCCGAAGGCAGAGCTGGGGCCAGAAGGCAGAGCTGGGGCCAGAAGGCAGAGCTAGGTCCGGAAGGCAGAGATGGGGCCAGAAGGCAGAGCTAGGGCTGGAAGGCAGAGCTGGGGTGGAAGGCAGATCTGGGGTGGAAGGCAGATCTGGGGTGGAAGGCAGAGCTGGGGCCAGAAGGCAGAAATGGGGTCAAAAGACAGAGCTGTGGTCAAAAGGCAGAGCTGGGGTGGAAGGCAGAGCTGGGGCCAGAAGGCAGTGCTGGGGCCAAACAGCAGAGCTGGAGCCAGAAGGCAGAGCTGGGGCCAGAAGGCAGTGCTGGGGTCAAACAGCAGAGCTGGAGCCAAAAGGCAGAGCTGGGGCCGGAAGGCAGAGCTGGGTCCCGTTTGCAGAGCTGGGGCCCGTTTGCAGAGCTGGGGGCTGGAAGGCAAAGCTGTAGCTGGAAGGCAAAGCTGGGGCCAGAAGGCAGAGCTGGAGTGGAAGGCAGAGCTTGGGCCAGAAGGCAGAGCTAGGGCTGGAAAGCAGAGCTAGGGCTGGAAGGCAGAGCTGGGGCGGAAGGCAGAGCTGAGACCAGAAGGCAGAGCTGGGGCCAGAAGGCAGACATGGGGCCAGAAGGCAGACCTGGGGCCAGAAGGCAGAGCTAGGGCCAGAAGGCAGAGCTGTGGCCGAAAGGCAGCGCTGGGGTGGAAGGCAAAGCTGGGGCCAGAAGGCAGTGCTGGGGCCAAACAGCTGAGCTGGAGCCAGAAGGCAGAGCTGGGGCCGGAAGGCAGAGCTAGGGCTGGAAGGCAGAGCTGGGGCTGGAAGGCAAAGCTGGTGCCCGTTTGCAGAGCTGGGGCCTGGTTGCAGAGCTGGGGGCTCATTTGCAGAGCTGGGGGCCCGTTTGCAGAGCTGGGGCCGGAAGGCAAAGCTGTAGTTGAAGGCAGAGCTGGGGCCAGAAGGCAGAGCTTGGGCCGGAAGGCAGAGCTAGGGCTGGAAGGCAGAGCTAGGGCCGGAAGGCAGAGCTGGGGCCAGAAGGCAGAGCTAGGGTCAGAAGGCAGAGCTAGGGTCAGAAGGCAGAGCTAGGGCCGGAAGGCAGAGCTGGGACGGAAGGCAAAGCTGCGTCCGGAAGGCAAAGCTGGGGCCGGAAGGGAAAGCTGGGGCCGGAAGGCAAAGCTGGGGCCGGAAGGGAAAGCTGGGGCCGGAAGGCAAAGCTGGGGCCGGAAGTCAGAGCTGGGGCCAGAAGGCAGAGCTGGGGCCGGAAGGCAGAGCTGGGGCCGGAAGACGTGATGCCCCCTTGTACTGAATTTACTCTGACTGGGATAAGATTTGAGGTGGGGGCACACACCACTTGACACATTAAGGGGTGAGTGCCTCACTCTAATTTATGAATCGGGGTGATAAAGCTTTGGATTGATCAATCTGATTTTCCTGACATATGATATATTATTATCTGATACAGACATTGTGCCAGGTACCACATACAGCTGGTTGCTTTGTGTGACTCCTTGACGTGGTACTTTATGCAGCACAATGTGACGCCATTAACTTCTATGACACCACAATGTAGCAACTACACAGAGACACAAAGCTGCCAAAGGCGCCATGTACCCCAGCCCAAATATAGCAATGTAGCCTTTCGCCCGAATTGAATTTTTCTAAGTGGCTCCAGACCCCATATTAGTTTGAGACCCCTGGTCTAAACCCTCACCTTTGAGCAGTAGGGCCATTCCACATCATCCAATGTCATTCACTGACAGCAAGGAAACTTCGGGATGATAAGAGACACAAAGGATAGCCCGCAGACCGAGCGAAGGTAAGTGACCGCAACGTCGTCCGTGCCGATTGTAATTACCTGTTGGCTGCTGCCAGGAATATCGATATTGATTGGAGAATTTCCTTCAGATAAGTCCCAAACATATAACTACAGGGAGGCTAAGAAACCAGAACCATAGGATTAAAGACTAGTCTTGTGAGAAAACGGGTACTGTGCACTATGTATACAGAAGGGGTGAGGTGGAACTGTGCAGTGTGTATACAGGAGGGGAGAGGTGGAACTGTGCAGTGTGTATACAGAACTGGAGAAGAGGTACTGTGCACTGTGCATACAGGTGTGGAGAGGTGGAACTGTGCAGTATTTATACAGAACTGGAGAAGAGGTACTGTGCACTGCGCAAACAGGTGCAGAGAGGTAGAACTGTGCAGTGCATATACAGAAAGGGAGAGGTGGAACTCTGCAGTGAGTATACAAGAGGGGAGTGGTGATACTCTGCATAAAGTGAGAATTACATTACTATACAGGACAGGAGAAGTGGTACTGTGCAGTGCATATATTCAGAATAATACGGATACTAAGGATTACACCCAGTATACAGGACAGGAAAAGTGGTACTGTGCAGTGTATGTATACAGAATAATACAGATACTGAGGATTACTCCCAGTATACAGGACAGGAGAAGTGGTACTGTGCAGTGTATATATACAGAATAATACAGATACTGAGGATTACACCCAGTATACAGGACAGGAGAAGTGGTACTGTGCAGTGTATATATACAGAATAATACAGATACTGAGGATTACACCCAGTATACAGGACAGGAGAAGTGGTACTGTGCAGTGTATATATACAGAATAATACAGATACTGAGAATTACACCCAGTATACAGGACAGGAGAAGAGGTACTGTGCAGTGTATATATACAGAATAATACAGATACTGAGGATTACTCCCAGTATACAGGACAGGATAAGTGGTACTGTGCAGTGTATATATACAGAATAATACAGGTACTGAGGATTACATCCAGTATAAAGGTCAGGAGAAGTGGTACTGTGCAGTGTATATATACAGAATAATACAGATACTGAGGATTACACCCAGTATACAAGACAGGAGAAGTGGTACTGTGCAGTGTATATATACAGAATAATACAGATACTGAGAATTACACCCAGTATACAGGACAGGAGAAGAGGTACTGTGCAGTGTATATATACAGAATAATACAGATACTGAGGATTACTCCCAGTATACAGGACAGGATAAGTGGTACTGTGCAGTGTATATATACAGAATAATACAGGTACTGAGGATTACATCCAGTATAAAGGTCAGGAGAAGTGGTACTGTGCAGTGTATATATACAGAATAATACAGATACTGAGGATTACTCCCAGTATACAGGACAGGAGAAGTGGTACTGTGCAGTGTATATATACAGAATAATACAGGTACTGAGGATTACATCCAGTATAAAGGTCAGGAGAAGTGGTACTGTGCAGTGTATATATACAGAATAATACAGATACTGAGAATTACACCCAGTATACAGGACAGGAGAAGAGGTACTGTGCAGTGTATATATACAGAATAATACAGATACTGAGGATTACACCCAGTATACAGGACAGGAGAAGTGGTACTGTGCAGTGTATATGTACAGAATAATACAGATACTGAGGATTACACCCAGTATACAGGACAGGAGAAGTGGTACTGTGCAGTGTATATATACAGAATAATACAGATACTGAGGATTACACTCAGTATACAGGACAGGAGAAGTGGTACTGTGCAGTGTATATATACAGAATAATACAGATACTGAGGATTACACTCAGTATACAGGACAGGAGAAGGGGTACTGTGCAGTGTATATATACAGAATAATACAGATACTGAGGATTACACTCAGTATACAGGACAGGAGAAGTGGTACTGTGCAGTGTATATATACAGAATAATACAGATACTGAGGATTACACCCAGTATACAGGACAGGAGAAGTGGTACTGTGCAGTGATACATGTGTCAGTAATTGAAGGATACGTCAGGCGTAACCAGGTGGTCAGCCGAGCCAAGAACAAGCTTCCGCCCTGGGAGAACTCCTGCTCCAGCTCCGGAGCCGTCTTTCTCTGGTTGTATGTGACAAAGTTGTTCAGGATCCGGCTTCGCGTCACTTTGTTCCCGTTGTCCCATTCTTTAAAAAATGTCATAAGGCGACTGATGGCTTCCTGCTCCCTGATGGACGACATGGTGACCAGTGATCCTGCGCAGAGGATAAGGTACGTTAGCGACAATGGTCCTGTCACTGGTGGTAACAATGGCATATTGCGGAGTTACTTGTCTATTGTACGGTGAAATGCAGCAATAGAGGCGCCATATTTCCCAGCATGCACCACCTGGTCGTGACTAACCCCCTCCGCTGAGAAAAATATAAAAATGTGATGATTTTGGAGAGGTGTCTATATTTGTTAGGATTTGGCATGAGATACAAACGTGGTCAAAATTGTTGGTTCCCCTCGCCCCTCGATTAATGAAAGAAAACCCCACAATAGTCACAAAAATAATTTAAATCTGAGAAAAGTAATAAAAAATAAAAAATCTATGAAAATGAACAGATGACAGTCAGACATTGCTGCTTTTATGCTTCCACAGAATTTAAAAAAAAAAAAATAAAACTCATGAAACAGGCCTAGACAGAAATGATGGCGCCCTGAAAATAGTGTGATAAAAGGGGCATGTTACATCAAGGTGTGTCCACTAATTAGCATCACCAGTGTCTACAATCTTGTAATCAGTCAGTGGGCCTGTATATAGGGCCACAGATACTCACTGTGCTGTTTGGTGACATGGTGTGCACCACACTCAACATGGATCAGAGGAAGCGAAGGAAAGAGTTATCTCAGGAGATTAGAAAGAAAATTTATAGACAAGCATGTTAAAGGTTATAAGACCATCTCCAAGCAGCTTGATGTTCCTGTGACTACAGTTGCACATATTATTCAGAAATGTAAGATCCATGGGACTGTAGCTAACATCCCTGGTTGTGGTCTCAGGAGGAAACTTGATGACAAATCAAAGAGACAGATAATACGAATGGTAACAAAAGAGGCCAGAAAAACCTCGAAAGAGATTAAAGGTGAACTTCAAGCTCAAGGAACAACTGTGTCAGATCGCACCATCCGTTGTTGTTTGATGCAAAGTGGACTTCATGGGAGACGACCAAGGAGGACATCATTGTTGAAAAAAAAATCATTAAAAAGCCAGACTGGAGTTTGTCAAACTACATATTGACAAGCCACAAAGGTTATGGGTGAATGTCCTATGGACAGATGAGACAAAAATGGAACTTTTTAGCAAGGCACATCAGCTCTATGTTCACAGACGGAAAAAATAAACAAGAAAAGAACACTTCCTACTGTGAAACATGGAGGAGGCTCTGTTATGTACTGGGGCTGCTTTGCTCCATCTGGCATAGGGTGTCTTGAATCTGTGCAGGGTACAATGAAATCTCAAGACTATCAAGGGATTCTAGAGAGAAATGTGTTGCCCAGTGTCAGAAAGCTTGGTCTCAGTCGCAGGTCATGGGTCTTGCAACAGGATAATGACCCAAAACACACAGCTAAAAACACCCAAGAATGGCTAAGAGGAAAACATTGGATTATTCTGAAGTGGCTTCTATGAGACCTGACCTAAATCCTATTGAGCATCTTGGAGAGAAGGGGAGGAAGGAAGGAAAGAAGGAGAGGAAGGAAGGTGAGAAAGGAAGGAAGGTGAGAAAGGAAGGAAGGAGAGGAAGGAAAGAAGGAGAGGAAGGAAAGAAGGAGAGGAAGGAAAGAAGGAGAGGAAGGAAAGAAGGAGAGGAAGGAAAGAGCCATCATTTCTGTCCTGGCCGATTTCATGAGGTTTATTGTTTACAAAATTGGAAGCAGAAAAGCAGCAATGTCTGACTTTCATTTGTTCATTTTCATAGATTTTTTAATTAGTATTACTTTTGTCAGATCCAAGTTATTTCTGTGACCCGTGTGGGGGGTTTTGGAGGAGGCGGTTGGGGGTCCTGCCAGTATGGATATGCTTCCGTATCTGAGTGATGGGACATCCGTCCTCCCTACTAAGCAGGAAAGCTTCGGTGCAGCGGACCCCGCACCATGTGTCACCCGCTCCCATCACATCCGGGGAAAGTCTTTGGTTGGATTCATCCAGGCGATTTCCCCAGAATTCCGGAGCAAAAAAACATGAAATGTTCCGAATTTTGGCACAATTCAGAGTTGTAGAATAATGGTGCAGCCCCGGTGCCGGAGCCTCACAGGCTGTCAGGTGTTTATCATTTATCTGCCTTTACGCTTCTCCTCTCTATATACACCCTGTATAGACCCTGTATACATCCTCTACATCCTGTATAGATCCTGTATAGACCCTGTATACATCCTCTACAGATCCTGTATAGATCCTGTATAGATCCTGTATACACCCTGTATACATACACCCTGTATACTCCCTGTATACACCCTGTATAGACCCTGCATAAACCCTGTATAGATCCTGTATAGAACCTGTATACACCATGAGTGCTGCACATCGTACTGCAGCGCGCCCTGTGTGGTACCGTCTGCTGTATCTAATCCCCTCCTGTGTGGTACCGCCTGCTGTATCCAATCCTCTGCTGTGTGGTACCGCCTGCTGTCTCCAATCCTCTGCTGTGTGGTACCGCCTGCTGTATCCAATCCTCTACTGTGTGGTACCGTCTTCTGTATCCAATCCTCTGCTGTGTGATACCGTCTGCTGTATCTAATCCTCTGCTGTGTGATACCGTCTGCTGTATCTAATCCTCTGCTGTGTGGTACCGTCTGCTGTATCAAATCCTCTGCTGTGTGATACCGTCTGCTGTGTCTAATCCTCTGCTGTGTAGTACCGTCTGCTGTATCCAATCCTATGCTGTGTGGTACCGTCTTCTGTATCCAATCCTCAGCTGTGTGATACCGTCTGCTGTATCCAATCCTCTGCTGTGTGGTACCGTCTGCTGTATCTAATCCTCTGCTGTGTGATACCGTCTGCTGTATCCAATCCTCTGCTGTGTGGTATCGACTGCTGTATCTAATCCCCTGCTGTGTGGTACCGCCTGCTGTATCCAATCCTCTGCTGTGTGGTACCGCCTGCTGTATCCAATCCTCTGCTGTGTGGTACCGCCTGCTGTATTCAATCCTCTGCTGTGTGGTACCGTCTTCTGTATCCAATCCTCAGCTGTGTGATACCGTCTGCTGTATCCAATCCTCTGCTGTTTGGTACCGTCTGCTGTATCTAATCCTCTGCTGTGTGATACCGTCTGCTGTATCTAATCCTCTTGTGTGATACAGTCTGCTGTATCTAATCCTCTGCTGTGTGGTACCATCTGCTGTATCCAATCCTATGCTGTGTGGTACTGACTGCTGTATCTAATCCCCTCCTGTGTGGTACCGCCTGCTGTATCCAATCCTCTGCTGTGTGTTACTGTCTGCTGTATCCAATCCTCTGCTGTGTGATACCGTCTGCTGTATCTAATCCTCTGCTGTGTGGTACCGTCTGCTGTATCTAATCCTCTGCTGTGTGATACCGTCTGCGGTGTCTAATCCTCTGCTGTGTAGTACCGTCTGCTGTATCTAATCCTATGCTGTGTGGTACCGTCTGCTGTATCTAATCCTCTGCTGTGTGGTACCGTCTGCTGTATCTAATCCTCTGCTGTGTGATACCGTCTGCTGTGTCTAATCTTCTGCTGTGTGTGGTACCGTCTGTTGTATCCAATCCTCTGCTATGTGATACCGTCTGCTGTGTCTAATCCTCTGCTGTGTGGTACCGTCTGCTGTATCTAATCCTATGCTGTGTGGTACTGTCTGCTATATCTAATCCTCTGCTGTGTGGTACCGTCTGCTGTGTCTAATCCTCTGCTGTGTGATACCGTCTGTTGTATCCAATACTCTGCTGTGTGATACCGTCTGCTGTATCTAATCCTATTCTGTGTGATACCGTTTGCTGTGTCTAATCCTCTGCTGTGTGATACCGTCTGCTGTATCCAATCCTCTGCTGTGTGGTACCGTCTGCTGTATCCAATCCTCTGCTGTGTGGTACCGTCTGCTGTATCTAATCCTATGCTGTGTGGTACCGTCTGCTGTATCCAATCCTCTGCTGTGTGATACCGTCTGCTGTATCCAATCCTCTGCTGTGTGGTACCGTCTGCTGTATCCAATCCTCTGCTGTGTGGTACCGTCTGCTGTATCTAATCCTCTGCTGTGATACCGGAGTCCACACACGAGGCCTCCCGACCCCTGCCTCACCTGCTCCCACTCTCCGTGTCACTCACCAACATGTACGAAGACCAATCAGAATCAAAAGCAAAATGAATTCCTCCAATTACATTCGGGGACAAGTTACGGTAGCCAATCAGATGAGAGCTCCAAATTAAGGGGCGGGTTAACCTGGATATAAACAATCATTTTGGGGTGAACTAGCGGGCAGGTTGCTTAGCGGCAGTTACTAAGGACTCTTCAGTTACTATGGTGCAGGATCACTCAATGTGGGCGTGGTGAGATCAGGTGATCAGCTGCGCAGCTTCTGATTGGCTCACTGTGTGAGGGAGA